>NW_028327178.1:53586666-53738181 GCF_987537825.1 Furipterus horrens | reverse complement strand
TCCAAGTTAGCTAATAACCAGTGCTATATCAGCATTTTCCACTGAATTCTGGAATGGTCCTGGGGTAGTCAAATTCAAGTGAAAAAATAAAATGCATGCGTGAAAGAGATTATATATAATTTTAGAACAAATATATTTGCAAGTTGCTCAATCTATAAGTATGGTCAAGTTCCCCATAAAAATGGCTCATTTTTAAAATTCTTAAAATTCTTATGCTTTACAAGTGTGCATTTTCCTGCAATGGCTTATTATTGGATATATTTATAAACTCTACTGAGATCAAATATATTGCCAAATGCTTTTAGAGATATATATACAACCAAGGAATAAATTAGGAATTTACCTATAGCTCCAATATCCTTCATAAGTCAAGCACAGTATTCTCCCAAAGAATGCGTGCTTACTAATATCATTGCATTTGTTCCAAAATCTATTCTGGCCATTGGAATTATTATTGTACATAAAATATTTACATATTACGTAACAAAATGAAATGTCTGTGTGTAGAGAGTTGCTACTTTTATAAAACTTAAGTTAGATGTTTTAGAAAGACAGTATAAAAGTGATGGGCTAAAATTCTTAAATTTAATTAGCAATGAGTGAGATTAAGACTGTACTTTTAGGGATCATTTCTATAGTTTGTTAAACTTAAAAAATGGGAACAAATAATTTAGAATAACTTTAAAATCTAGGAAGAGTCTTTACTTGGATTTATTTCCAGAGTGGTTTTTTTTAAAGTATATTTTATTGATTATATTGTTAAAATAGTTCCAATTTTTTCCCCTTTGCTCCCCTCCGCCCAGCACCACCCCCTCCCAGTCTATGCCCATGGGTCATACATACAAGCTCACCTGCTTCACCCTTTCATATATTCTTCTTCTTTTTTAATAAATAAATAAATAAATAAATAAATAAATAAATAATTATTTTAACAATAAAAAATAACAATCCCTCCCTCTCAGACTTAAGACCCTTTATAATCTTATAAAGGACAATGGGCGAAGGTCTCAAGCTCCTCTAGCTGCTTCAAGCTGGACATGGTCGTCGTCCTACATACCCTTGGGTCCAGAAATCCCTAATAAGAGTGGGGGTGTGGAGGGGAGGGTGGTCTTCCCACATGGGGAAGGATCTTGCAGACTCTAGGTCAGCTGGCTGTTCCTGGACAATGGCATGCTTCATTTACCAGGCTGGCATCCTTGTTGTATTCTGGAGGCAACAGATCTGGCAACAGGGTTAAAGGACATCATTCAATCCATAACCACTAGATGACAAAAGACAGGTATTAATTTTTCAATGTCCCACATTAGGGAAAAGAAGGGCTTCTTTGGAGGAAGGTGTGCCAGGTACATCTCACCTGTCCAAAACCCTTTTGCCCATTATACTTAGTTTTGACTGAGGGAAATATTTTAGGTTTCCTCCCTCTCGGGCCTCTGGGCTCTTTCTGTCCAAGCCATTAGGACAGAAAAGAGAAACCAGTTTTAAAGTGAAGCCCACAGACCACCCCATTCTTCACCAACCCAGCCACTTAGTTCAGTCAAACCACTGAGTCTCAGGAGGCAGCGATGCAGACAGGATTAAGTGAGGCCTATACATACAGACAATCACTCAGGCAATGAGATCATAGGCTTATGCCCTTTGAAAACAGAAAACACATGTTAATTTATGCAACATAACCCACATACAAGTCTCTAAATCAGTAGGACTGTCTTATCGGAAAGACATTCAGTTGCTTGACATTCTTCTTGCCTGTAAATTAAACATCCTTGATAATGCCACAGACATAGTTTAACTTTCAAATGAAAACAAATTTTAAATGAAAAGAAACCTTAAAGATGGTTAGCTGCACTACTTT
This sequence comes from Furipterus horrens, assembly GCF_987537825.1. Classification (NCBI taxonomy): domain Eukaryota; kingdom Metazoa; phylum Chordata; class Mammalia; order Chiroptera; family Furipteridae; genus Furipterus; species Furipterus horrens. Next base: position 53,736,329 of record NW_028327178.1, on the reverse strand, counting down.
ACATTCCACCACTGAGCATTGTGATTTTCCTTGAATTGCAATTTTTCTCCCTAGGATTACCTTCCTTGTCATTAAAGGGACTGCATTAAGTTCATTTTTAATTTATCCTGTTCATTTGCATAAACACAACAAGAGCATAAAATGATCACTTATGATCTTTAGTTCTGCTTTGCTGGAACTTATGCAAGGAGCACTTAGGGTGACCTTAGTCTGCCCTTCAATGCCCAGAAGCAGAACCACATATCTGGCATTCATCCTTGCCTGTACACACCTGTCTTTTCCAAGTCGTTCTGGTTTTCCATTGTGCCGTAAGGTCCCATCTAGCCATCTTTCAGGAAAACAACCTTCATTCCTTCCCTGGAAAGACTGCCATGGATCGTGCATCCATCCAAGGTACCAGGCCTTTATTCTCATGGACTTTTATTACCTTTGAAAGTCATTCCCAGTTCCTCAGGGCTTTTTGGTAACAACCAAAGCCCAAGCATGTCTCCTTCAGGAATGACATTCCAGTCAAAGTCTTAGTTAAAAAAAAAAAACAACAAAAAACCTCTATTAACAACTGGTCTTATTAGTTTTATGCAAAGAAAGTTAGGTCATTACTTACTTCTCTAGAATGACAAACTCTGGAGGGATCTGATAGGGTGAAAAATATACAGTGTGAGGGAAAACCCTTGTCCTTCTAATATTCACTGAACTTGCATTTCCATTCTTTATATTTTCATTTTTCCCCCACTAAAAATATTTTTGTTTGTTTTTCCATTACAGTTGTCCCACTTTTTTCCCCCTCTTGCTTCTCTGCACCCTGCCCCCCCTTCTCCCACATTCAGTCCCCACCCAGTTGTCTATGTCCATAGGTCATTTATACATGTTCTTTGACTAGACCCTTCCCCTTCTTACCCCCTTCTCTCCCTCCCATCTCCCCCTTTGTTACTGTTAGTTTATTCCTTGTTCACATATCTCTGGTTCAATTTTGCTCAGTTGTTTGTGTTGTTCATTAGTTTCCCATAATAGGTGATAGCATAAGGTATTTTTCTTTCATTGCCTGGCTTATTTCGCTAAGCATAATTCTCTCTAGTTCCATCCATGTTGTTGCAAATGGTAGAAGTTCCTTCTTTCTTTCAGTAGTTATTCATTGTCATTTTCCCCCTCTGTACTTGTGTTCCTCTCTGTTTCTTCATCTTCTTAAAGCACACCCTTTAACATCTCTTGCAATGCTGGTTTGGCGGAGATGTATTCTTTTAGCCTTCTGTTGTCTTGGAAACTCCTTATTTCACCTTCTATTTTGAATGAGAGCCTTGCTGGGTAGAGTATTCTTGGTTGTAGGCCTTTGTTTTTCATTGCTTGGAATATTTTTTGCCATTCCCTTCTGGCTTGTAGTGTTTCTGCTGAGAAATCTGATGATAGCCTTATTGGAGCTCCCTTGTATGTTATTAGTTGTTTCTCTCTTGCTGCTTTTAGGATTCTCTCTTTGTCTTTGAATGTTGCCATTTTAATTATGATGTGTCTTGAAGTGGGCCTGTTGGGGTTCATCTTCATTGGGACCCTCTGTGCTTCCTGAACTTGCGTGACTCTTTCTCTCCTCATGTTAGGGAAGTTTTCTGTCATTAGTTTTTCAAAGAGGTTTTCTATCCCTTGCTCTTCTTCTTCTCCTTCTGGAATTCCTATGATATGGATATTATTACATTTCATGTTATCCTGCAGCTGTCTTAGAGCCTCTTCAGTCTTGTTCAGTCTTTTTTCATTTTGTTGCTCTGTCTGGGAGTTTTTGCCTCAGTTGTCCTCCAGCTCGCTAATGCGATCTTCTGCTTCCTCTAGCCTGTTTTTAATTTCTTCTACTGTGTTCTTCAATTCAGAGATTGTATTCTTTATTTCCTCCTGGCTCTTATTGATAGCTTCCATGTCTTTTTTCATGCTGGTGTAATTCTCAGTAAGTCCCTTGTAGTTTTCCTGGAGTTCTTTGTATTTTCCGCTGAGCTCATTGAGCTTCTCCATAATTCATATTTTGAATTCCGTATCTGATAGTTTGTTCCCCTCTATTTCATTTAGCACTCTTTCTGGGGATTCTACCTTTCCTTTTGATGGGGGGTTGTTTCTCTGTCTCCCCATTTTTGTGACTCCTATTGTTTGTTGGTGCTTCTTACAATGATCTGCACTTCCTGGGTCTGCCCCTGGTGGCGTCAGATCCTGTACCAATCTGGTCCTAGGCAGCCTGTTGCAGACTTCCAGGGATCTACTGCCTTTGTCTGTTTTTTTTTTAGTTGTTAATCTATTCAATCTGTGATTAGCCGTCAGGCTTAAGGACCATGGGTGTGGCAGCTTAATTCCTGTAGGCAGGGCTTTTGCTTCCCGTCAGGCTGACGCCACTTGGAGGGGGGGAAATGGTCTGCCTGCAGTGTGAGGATGAGTCAGCACTGGGACCCAGTCAGCTGCTCCCCTAGTTCTTCCCTCAAATCCACCACACCAAGCTCTCCCCAAGCGTCTTCAATCCTCTCTGCCTTCTCTCTGCTCAAGCCCAGGGTAAGTGGGGGCCAAAATATTTTCATATGTGTTCCGCTTAAGAACTCTTTTTCTCCAGCTGTTTCTCTCCAGCTAGCAAGAAACCCTGTGGCTTTTCACTTTTCTCAGCTGGATACTATTTTACTTTCCACTCTGTTGCTGTAGGCTGGGAAGCTCAGCTGGGGGTTTAGACCCTGCCCTTCTCAGGGGGAATCCCCAGCTGCTGAGCTGTTTCTCAGTCCCTTCGGCTGCCACTTGTGTGATCCCAGGCAGCCCTTCTGCGTCTCCACACTCCCTACCGGTCACATTGTGATGTAGCGGCCTTTCCTGTCTCTCCGTGGTTATAAGACTTCTCTCCAGCTAGTGTTCGGTTGGTTATTCCAGATGATTTCTCCAAAATTAAGTTGTAAATCCAGACTGGTCCTGGGAGGAGGTTAGTGTAACTTCCACTTACTCCTCCGCCATCTTGTTTCTCCCAGAGTGTTTTTAATATTGTATCTTTCTCCACTAAAAAATATCTTAGATGGTGCTTTATAGGTGGTTTATGCAAGAAAAATACTGCAAAGCCCCCAAATGCAGACTCATAGACAAAGAAAATGTATTACCTTAGGTCCAAAGAATTTTAGAAATGTATATTTACATATTTTATTTAAAGAAAAATGTTGAGTATGAGTATATCATGTTTTTATAATCCCTAGGTTTTCATGCCACAGTTTTAATATCAGCCTTGATTTTAAGAGACAGGAGGGATTTCATGCAATACTATTGGAACAATTTTCAATATTTTTGTTCTCAGAACTTGTTTACACGTATAAAAATTATTGAGGATCCCCAAAAGTCCATATGTGAAGTTTAAAAAAAGAAACTCTAAAAATATATCCATATAAATTTATTTAAGTAATATAAATAACATGCTTTTAAGTGAAAATAACTATCTTTCAATACAAACTAAATAGTGAGAATAGCATTGTTTTGCTTTTAAAAATATTTTTACTGTACTTAATAACAGAATACAGCCAGATTCAAATCTGCTTCTATGTTTAATCTCATGCTATGCTGTTTTGATTGAAGTATATGAAGAAAATCTGGTTTGGCAGATACATAAATGGAAAAGAGATGTGTATTTTAGTAATTTTTTCAGGTAGTTGTGGATATTCTTTGGTACAACACTCAGTCTCAACAATGGTAAATTCTTAAAGGCTAAATGCAAAGTATAATCTGAAAATAAAATCCATTGGTCTATCTTGCACTTCAAGTGGATCTTTTATACTCAATAATTTTGGAACATCATACATACTAAGCTACATAGATCTTTGAAATGTTGACATGTTTTATTAGAGGATAACACAAAACCCCACATTTGTTATCTTATTATTGACTTCATCTAAAAAGTCTTTAAGTATTTGGTTGATAATCAAGTTCACCATAATAGACGCAGTTTTCCAATTTTTAAATATTTTCTTGAAAGTTCTAATTTTTTCATTAGAAACAAACACTCTCAGTTGATTTCTTTGAAATTACATGCTTACTTTGTTCATTTTAAAGAAATCATCTGCCAGGTAGCCATTTGAATAATCATAGCTGACTTGTCAGTCATTCTTTCAAATACTATAAAAATGACATTCCAAGAACACAGCAATTGGGTTAGTACATGACTCAGACAACTGTACAAGCTTTTTTCTTCAAGACAACTGTCATCTCTATATTTCAGAAGTGCTTTGTGAGAACATCCTGCTGGTCTCTCAAGGATTAAGACTTAATAAAATCAAAACTGTGTACTCCTCTGTCAAAAACATTTTAAAGTAAAACTGGTCTTTTAAAAACTTTAAGTGTTTGCTAGTGAAGTACACAATGACTACTCATACAGTTTGGTGCCACTGAACTGATCTATGCTCGGGCGCCAACATTTTCACTACTTATTGCTTTTATGTCATTAGTATGCATGTCAACATAGTGAAAAAGAAAATAATGTCTTAGTAGTGTTATAAAAATTGCTATAAGATGATAAACATAAAATTATTAAAAGTCGTCGTCGTCGGCAGCCGTCCGTCTCGAGAGACGATGGTGTAGCTTCTCAAGAGTCTATCTGCACCGCCAAGAATGGCTGTGCAGTCCGACTCGGGAGTGACATGGTATCTGTCTCCTCCCGTGTTGAATCGACATCTTGTGATGACGCTGAAGCTACAGAGCCTGGGCAGGGTAATATGGAGGGTCTGCTGTTGCCCATGCAGCAGACCCCCCCTCTCTTCGCAGCTGAAGGATCCAAGGGAAAGACGGAGTCAATACAGCTTGGCTTCAGGTATGCCGCAGGAGTTGCCGGTGTTGACTACAACGTCAAACCGCCTTAGGGACTCCGGCTCCGGATTTTCTGTCAGGGTTTACTCCCTTAGCCTTTCCCCTGAAGAGGTATGCCGCAAGGCAGCAGAGGTTTTTTGGAGTCAGAGTTTTCCTTCTCTGATGTACCCTGACTGGAAGATCGAACCAGCGACACTTAGCTCGCAGGCCGACGCTCAATCCACTGAGCTAAACCAGCCAGGGCAATTATTAAAAGTAGTATTATTAAAAATAGAAATTATTGTAACAAGTATTATAAAGTATTAGAATAAAATAAAAATGCCTTGAGGAACCCCCCAGGGATCCACGGACTACACTTTTAGAATCTCTTCTCTAAGGGTTAACTTAAAATGTTGAATTAGTTAATATACACAATAATGTAGCACAATGTGTATAAAGGACGCAAGGAGTAATAGATTACTATTACTAACTTTCTTAATGCTTATGCTACACCAAAAATGCCTCAAGCTCATAGATGTGTCTAGATCCCCTCTAAGGGATTGGGAAGTTAGTTTAGATTTCCTTGGGGAGAACACAGAATAAGAATTAGTATTGAAAAGAAAAGATATAATCCATTAGATGAGCTGGGGTCTTAAGTATCCAGTTTATTGTAGTATCCTAGTATTTATTATCACCATTAAAACCTGTTAACCCGTTCTTGCCAGTCCTTAAAAAAAAAAAAGAGTGTCTTACAGTTCTTAATGCTAACTGGTCCTGGCTCTGGCCATTGGCTTGCCCACTCATCCAAGGGCAGTCAGAACTTGATATACCAGCTAAACATATTCTACAAATTGATTTGAAACTAAAAACCAACTTCACTTCATGATGGGTAGTAATTAATTTCTTTCTAGGAAGACCACAAGTGATCACATTTCTACTAAGGGCACTGAAAGTGTGCTTTTTTTGACATGTATTTGAGAGGAGAGTAAATTATGTTGAGAACTGTTATGTCCAGAATGGCAACTTCTTAAAATGAGCCTTATTTTAAAGATTTATTTGTATTTAGATAGCTTATATGAGTCATGGGTTTATGTGTGTGCTTATACGTGCCTGTATTGTAGTTTGTTAGAAATTTTATTATTTCTTTTGGTAAGTTTTGGGAAGAGATTAAATAAATTTGACTATGTTCTACTCACCTTATGTTTGGTTGAAAGAATACAGTACAGCCTGAATCCTCACTAATGTTTCTTCTCTAAGATGTCAGCAATTTCCTTTCCTGAGGGAGCTAAGGAGCACTTGCAAATAACTTGACACAAAGATTTATGGTTTTAAAGTAGCATTTCTTTATCTTGCTAGTCATCTAACTGATTTCATATATGCAAGCAATATTACACCATCTCTTAAAGTAAAGGCTTTGGCTATCACAAGTACAGGAAAATGCTGAAATATTGCATAATCTTAAAACTGTTGACACAATCTGTCTTAAGATATGAAATTGGAATTAGACTATAGTTTAACAAAAATTATTTTAGAATAATAACACATATATGCATGAAAAGTACAACTTAAATTGTACCTCATAATGTATATGCTGTTTTCAAGTATGGTTAAATGTTTTCCTACAAAATATAAATGCATTCATTTAATAATCACTAAGATTCCTTTTAGGTTAAAAATTCTAAGGCTTCTTTGGTTTCAGTCATAGTTCATAGATGATTTAGTGACAATGATCTGTTTTCTATGTACTTCTCTGTGTTTGTGAGTTTGTCTGATTTTGAAAATGAATCAACTTTGGTGTCTGCGATCCTCATAGAGTTCCTAGGAATGGTCAATGCGGCCTCTCTATGGCTTCTCTCAGTGCTCCTGTCCAGTGAACAGTCACACCACGGTTGCCAACAAGGTATTTATAGTGATGGAAAGGACTGGAATGATGGAGTGAACCTACTTAGCTGCTTCCTATATTCAGCTGAGTTAATGAATAATGGGCTAATTGGAACAATTACCAGAGTTTACCCAAATCTTGCTATTTATTGCTTTATGAATATAATGGAAAAATTCTTCCCATATGATGTGTTTTGTTTTTTAATTCTGTATTTTCTGGAAAGAATAGAAGAATACTTTCTAAATCCAGTTTGCTAGTTTGCTAACTCTCAGAATTCTCCTGTAATTATTATTTTGGGCCCAATAGCAAAGAGAAGCTAAAATGTTATTTTTCTTATAAATGGGTCTTTTAAATTTTCATTTAGACACGGTCTCCTCTTATACTATGCTATAGTATGTAGGGTTTGCAAAACTACTGTTCTTAGAATTAATTTAGTGAGTTTTAAAAAAATTTTAGAATGGGATACCTAAAACAAAAGCCTATGATATTCATTTTGATTAAATAAAAGGAAACAAAACAACTAGTTTTTTATTCTTCATGATACACCCTAGAGAACAACACAATTAATTATGATTTTGTCCTCTGACATATATACTCTAAGCAACAAAACCTCTTAATTGACACAGATGTGAGCTAGTCTCCCTTGTAATTGTCCAGATGAAATATTTCTCCTATAATTGAAAAATATTTTGTTTTCTGTAAAATAATCTGGGCAACATAATTGAAAATGAGAAGTTCAACATAGGGAATATAGTCAATGATATTGTAATAACTATGTATGATGCCAGGTGGGTACTTGAAACAATAGGGTAACACTTTGTAAAGTATATTATTGTCTAACCACTAAGCTGTACATCTGAAACTAATACATAATAATATTGAATGTAAATTGTAATTGAAAACAGAAAAGGAAAAATATTTAGGTGCAGAATTTGTGTGAGAAGTTTTAAGAACACAATTATTACAAGATGTTATGTGATTCCCAGTAAAGCTCCTTTATACCTTTCCAAATCTTGCTAGAGCTTCATTGCCAAAATTAGTTTTATTGTGTTTATTCACAAATAATATGCTCATTTAATAAACTGCCTAATTTTTGCTCACTATAAGGGAATGCTTAGTATTGAACATTTGATATCATCCAACTGAAAAAATATGCATCAAGGAAGCCACACATTTTTTCCTTTATACCTTTCCAAATCTTGCTAGAGCTTCATTGCCAAAATTAGTTTTATTGTGTTTATTCACAAATAATATGCTCATTTAATAAACTGCCTAATTTTTGCTCACTATAAGGGAATGCTTAGTATTGAACATTTGATATCATCCAACTGAAAAAATATGCATCAAGGAAGCCACACATTTTTTCTAAACGGACTACAACTTTTTAAAGCTATATAAGAAACTTTACCGAGTTTCAGAAACATTTTCCTTTTACAAGACTTGGGGTTCTAGCCTTTGCTTTGTCATTGATCATCTACATAGCTGAAATGGTCACTTCACCTCATTGGGTTTCAGTTTCCCCCACTGTAAAACGAAGAGCTGGGACTAGATTCATTTTTGTGTCTCGTTGTCTCTAAAATTCTATTTTAAAATAGATGGTGGAATCCATATAAACCACAGACAAAAAGAATTCAGAGAGCTTCTAGTGTAACTCCTGTGTGAACCCCTCTTTTGGAGTAAGAGTAAGACTTCTAATAGATATTGCTTCTAACAAATAAAATGTACTGGTGGAATATTACTCTCTTGATTAGGTTAGATTACATGAAAATGTGATGGAATTTTCTTCCCATGATTATATTACTCTATAGAAGACTGCATTTTAGCAGACAGAAGGAAGATTCTCCTGTTGGCCTTGAATAAGTGAGATGCCATATGTAACAAGGGCCACCTGGCAAGGAGCTGCAGGCAGCCTCCGGTAGCTGAGAGTGGCCTCCAGCTGACAGCCGGCAGAAAACTTCAGTCTTGCAACTACAGAGAACTGAATTCTGCAAACATTTACATGAAACAAGACTCCATGTTCTGGAAGGGAATGCAGCCTGACTGACACAGCCAATGAGACCCTGAGCAGAGGATCCAGCTACACCATGCTGGGGTCCCTGCTGAAACTGAGATAACAAATGGATAGAGAATGTCCCTGTACACTCCTCACCTAGTTTCATTCCCTGCCCCCAATGTTATCATTTTGCATTACTGTGTTGCATTTATCAAAACAACTAGAGAGTCAATATCAGTATACTATTAGTAAGTAACTCCAGTCTTTATACAGTTTTTCTATTAATGCCCCTTTACTTCTACAGGATCCAGGAAAATACATTTAGTTGTAATGGTTCTTTACCCTCCTACAATTTTGGAGTTTCTCATTCTTTTCTTGTTTTTCATGACTTAAGAGTATTGACTAGTATCTCAATTTGGGTTTGTGTGATGTTTTTCTCACCATTAGACTTTGGTTATGGTTTTATGGAAAGAATAATCAGGGAAATGTTTAGAGTAATAGAAATGCTCTATATTTTATTGTGGTTGTTGTTACATGAGTATATACATTTCCCAAAACTAATTAAACTATGGCAAAAAATAAATACATATTGTATGCAGACTGAACCTCAATAAAGCTTTTGGAAAGAGATACTTTATAACATACACACATATATACATGTATATGGATGCACACATCAATCAATCATTCAATCAATCTGGGTTAAATAATATTCATTTGGTATTTTATTGAAAAATTGCCCAGAACCTTTAAGACTCTAAATTTCTTGTGAGTCTAAATATCAGGCATTGAATGTGGCATTTCTGAACTTTTTGGACAATGAGGCCCTTTTTCTAGCACTTTATAGTTTTTGAAATACAGTTTGGAAAATGCTACTATGGCCGGCCAAAGACTGGGAAAATGTTTTTGTCCATCAAAGTGGAAATATATTTCAGGTTTAGCATATTACTATATCTGGGAGTGTAAAAAGTAATAACATTTTAGAGCTGGAACATATTTTTCACTTAGTCTAATAATCTGTGTATATGTATTATCGTCACAAGAAATCTTGGAACCTATTTGAAAACAGTCAGGATGAAGGATTTCAATGGATGAATGAATGAATCCAGCCTTGTGCAGTTTGGTAATTCAGGCTCCTTTACCCTATGCCACTGATGAGTATTTGAGCCCAGATTTGGATTGATTTTCATCTTGTCAGAGGGGATGGCCTTTCCCTTACAAGTGGGACAAAGAAAGTGGGGTAATGAACTTTGGAGGTAGTACTCCTATCTCAGGTCACCTTTTAGACATATAGTCATTATTTGATGGGGTTCCATTGCTGCATATAAAAGGTTATCTACTCACTAAACAAGGCCACCTGTGTCTCTGGGAGCTCAAACAGTTCTCTGTGTGGAGGCTGAATTCATGGGTGAAACTGCATTAGTTGATTTATGTTTAGAAGAAAGACCCTCTTATCTTGAGTTATATTTTGATGCCTTTAAAGACTTCCTGTCATGTTATGGTTTATGAGTTGTTTCACATGATTTATGGGGCATGTTTGCAATTATATTGATAAAATAAACATTCCTTGCATATACAGTTCCATTATGCACTTATATATTGAGATAGTATTGAATGCTTTTAAGCTTTTTTCATGGGCCTCAGACCCAAAGTCTACAATAATAATGATTTGTAATGTTTGAAGAGCTTGTAAAATTAGTTAAAAGTATTCAAACTGTTGTAACTATGTTTGCTGCTTCCTGGTCAGTCAGTGCTGTGTGTGTCTCTAAGACATGGTTATGCATGGTCCAGGTAATCATGGTAATGATTCAGATAACCATGGTATGTTGAGAAAAAAACAGGGCTAGCACCTGGAAAAGAAGTTGTTGACTTGGACAGGACAGGTTGGAACTCAGAACTAGCCTCAGACACTGATCAAAAGTTTAGTCTGGTGATCAGGGTATGGTATCTTAAAGGTATGGTGCATCAAGGAGTCTACTCTAAGGTAAGGATAAGGCATTCAGAGGTCTGACTTGAAGGAAGGTTGAAGTTGCAGTTTGAAGGGAACAAGTAACGAGATTAGGAGGAATTCCCTAGGAAGGCTGGTTATCCTCCAGGCAGGTCTCCCAGGAGTATGAAGGCAGGTTAACCTCCCCTGGTCCTTGGCATTCTGAGCTCAGAATGTGATTGTTAGTGTGTTCAGAAGTAACTAAATCGGAGAATTGAATTCTATAAAATTCACCAGAAATCTGATGATTAAAAACCAAAATATCAATTTATTTCTTTACAGTCAAATCTCAAAGCAAAGGTGATACTAGATCTGTTGCCCAGCTTATTTTCTCTTTGTAGACAAATCTACAGGAGAACCAAATGATAATTAGAGAATACTGTGGAGCATGAGCTCTTAGTGAAAGTAGGTATCTCATGCATTAGTCACATGCACTCTTCTTCATTTATGGGATATTCTGCTACATGAACAGTTTCATGCTACCTGCAGTTTCACAGGCAGGGAACAGTGTCAGAATTTGCCCCTCACCTGTCTTTTTCTCTGACTGCATTACTAATATTTCCTTTCTTCTTTAATTAATGTTTCTTTTAAAAAGATAGACTAGTGTCTTTTTTGTCCTAGTCAGTTATTGTCTACCTGAGAGTCATTCTGCCTCTTGATAGTGAATTGGCATAACGCTTTTTGTGATCCATTAAATGTTTGTTTTAAGTTTAGCTTTCAGGGATTATCTACTTCCCAAGTTTGGGGAGAAAAATCCCTCATTGTTGAACCCAAGCACTACCTACAGTTAGTAGTGAAGCAGAGCAATAAGGATACTGGACATAGCCATATTTAAAGACCTAAGCAATAGGAAAGTGGAGAACAGAGGCAAAAATACTATCATATCCATTGGCACATTGCATTTGGTATTCTAACTGATTAAGAAACAACCCTATCTATAATTAGGTTCAGTAATGCAGATGGCAGAAAGGAAACATTCCTTCTTCTCTCCCCTTATTTCTAGCTTTCCTCACCTCCTTACAACCATTTAAGGTTTAATGGCTTCCATATACAATTGCTCAAATACAATCGCTAGATATTAATTTTAATAACAATTTGCATTCATATCTGAAACATTCTGTGTTTACTTGATGTTGCTGAAGTTTGTTTGTTATAGCCATCATCTACCTTCGAGACTTTCATCTAGATTGACTTTTTGATGATAAAAGTAGATATATTTCCCCTTATCTATGAACTCCATCTTGATTTACTTTTTTCATAGATTTTTAAAATTGTTTACCTTCTTCGGGTCTTATTCTTTTCTCCCAATGGGATGATACTGGATGGATGCTTCATTTTCTTTACTGATTGCCTCATTGAAACATTTGCTTCAATTAGAGGAATTGGCAAATCTAAAGGTTCTTAAATATTTCAGAAAAATAACTGGCAGATAAATTTCCTAAATAGTTAATTGTTGGGATTTTGACTTCTGAGAAGATGGAATAGATGTAATTTTCCCTACTCTTCCCATTAAGTACAACTAAAATACCTGGATATTACATATAAAACTAATAAAAGGAGGCTCTGAAAGTTTTCCCCCTTTCAAAAGAAAGCAGACTGGCTGGTGATGTGGAGACTCATGAAATAGCACAGTGATGAATTGCTTGGGTTTTCTTTTTGCCTCATATATTCCAGATCTGAAGCTGAAGAAGTCAGTAATGTGGAAACACCAGTGGGTACAGATAATAAAAACCTGACAAAAACCTCTGTCTCCAGTCAAAGCTAGGCAAGGGGTAGCCTAGTAAGACACAAACCTTTTAAACAATAACTGTTGTACTGTGGTCAAATACCACAGGAGAAAACAGGCTTTATCCCCACCAAGCCAAGTTGAATGGGGTGCCCAGACTTCCACTCTTGTCAGGCTATAGTGAGGAGTTTCAATCCCCTAACAAGGTGGGCATCAAAGGAGGTGGAATGAAGAAATTGGACTTCTGGCTGTTCCATCCAGCTACAGTACTGCTGTGCTTCCTGTATATGGGGAATAAATGAGGGTGGTGTCAGAGGAGGCCTGGTGGATGATTGTGACTGTTGCCACTGCTCAGGAGTAACAAGGCCCATGGTGTCAGTGAGGCTATGTGAAGAACAATAATGAGGCACTTCTGTTACTCCCAGTTAGGGTAGTAACAGTAGTCTAGAGGGAAGCTAAGACTCCCTACTTTTGCCCAACAATATTGAGTGTCCTCTTCCATGGGTTTCCACAGAGTCAGAGTGGGAAACTTGGACTTCTACCCTCATCTGGTTATAATGAGGCAGCATATTTATTCCTCTGTTGGAGTGATGTCAGAGGAAACCAGCTAGGCTTAAATAAATTCCAGAATTTTATAACACCCCAAATATCTAAGTATCAAAACAAAATTATACATCATACCAAGAACCAGGAAAATCAATAAATGATAACACTGACATGACAGAGATGTTAGAGTTATATGAAGAAGGTTTTAGAACAGCCATCATTAAAAGGTTTTAGTGAACAATCATAAACATTTTTGAAAAAAATTAAAAAGTCTCAGCAGAGAAATAGATGAAATAAAGAAGAACCAAATGAAAATATTAGAACTAAAAACATGTATTTTAACCAAAATTTTAAAATTCAGTTGATGAGCTCAATAACAGAATGTGTATAATGAAGGAAAGAATCAGTATGTTTGAAAAGAGAACAATATAAGTTATACAACCTGCATAACAAAGAAAAAATAGACCAAAAATAAGCAGAGCTGTAAGGATTCATGACTATATGAAAAATTTGTCATATTTTGTGTCATTGAAGTCACAGGAGAGGAGAAAGAAGGCAGGCCTGAAAACTTACCAAATTTGTTAAAGCACACGCACCTACAGATTCTATAACTCAAAAAACTCAGAACATGACAAACTCAAAAAACAAAACAAAACAGCAAGACAATGAGGAACATCACTATCAAATCTCTAAAATTTAAAGACAAAAATATTGAAATTATTTATGAGAAAAGATACCTATATGCGAAAAACAATTCAAATGGCAGTGGATTTTTCATCTGAAACTATTCAGAGGAGTTGGCACAACATTTTTGAGATATAGAAAGAAAACAAATGTCAGTTCAGAATTCTATATCCAGTGAAAATATCCTTCAGGAATGAAGGAAAAATCAAGATGCAGTGGAAACTCTCATAAAGGAAAATAAAAAGGATTTATCACCAGCAATTCTACCATGAAAGAACAGCTAAAGAAATTCTCTAAAAAATAAGGAAAGGATAAAAGAAGGAAACTTTTAATATCAGGAAGTATGGAAGAACAATGGAAAAAGTAAAAATGTGGGTAATAAAATACATGTTTTTCTCCTCTTGAGTTTTCTAAATTAAATTCAATGGTTAAAAATTATAGAACTACCTCATGTACATCTAAATATATGTAGAGAGATCACTTCTTGGCCTTTTGGCTAAGATCAACTGTAAATATATGTAGAGAAATATTTAAAACTTGGCGATAGTAAAGAAATGTAAAAGAAAGCAATTTTCTACTTTCAAGTTGGTAAAATGTTAACACCAATAGACTGTGGTAAATTATGTATATATAATACCTAGAGTAACACTAAAAAACCTATATGAAGAGATACATCAAAAAGACTACAGATAAATCAAAATGGGAGTTCTAAATAAATGTTCAAGTAACCCACAGAAATGAAGGCAAAATAAAACAAAAACAAGAAGACAAATGGATAAAAAGGCAGGCAAGTTTTAACATATCAACAATCACATTTAATGTAAATTATCTATATATGCCAATTAAAAGATAAAAATTGAAAGAGTAGATTTAAAAAGCATGGGCAACTGTATGTTGTTTACAAGAAACTCACTTCAAATATAATATACCAAAGTCTGTCCAGAAAACATTCAGCCATGTATATGAAATATAGAGACATTTATTATAGGAAGTACAAGATACAAGAAACATTGTACATAGGACAATGGTGCCTCAGTCCCCTTTAAAGTAGGCACCTTGGGACCTTGCACAGTTCTCTCAGTGTCTCTGCCACTGTTCAAAACACTCTGAAAAATCCTTTCTTGAAATCCCCATCAGCTGCCCTGTCGTATTTTCCTGAATCTCATTGACTGTCTGAAATCTCTTTCTTTTCAAAGGTGATTTTAGTTTTGTGAAAAGGCAGGAGTCACAAGGCACCAAATCTGGGCTATAGGGGGGCTAAGTCACCTGGGTGATTTGATGTTTCACCAAAAATTCTGCATGAGATGTGATGCATGAGCAGATGCAGTGTTGTGATAAGGCTGACAATCACCAGTTGCCCATAACTGCAGTTATTTTCATTGTATTACATCTATCAACCAACAAAGAACATTGAGGTAGTACTCCTTATTAATTGTTTGGCCTAGAGGGGTGTATTTGTGATGGACAGCACCTTCCAAATCAAAAAAACATTTTCTAGTTTTTGCACTATCAGTGGCTGATCTTTGTTGATTGCAGTCCAGACATGTTCACCATTCTTAAGTATTCTACTTGTTGCAGGCCTTCTAGAATGTCTCACCAGGTTCTCAACCATATTTGAAGCATTTGTGTCAAACTTTTATTTGTGCTGCACTCATTTTTTGTTCCTGAAAACTTTCTGAATAATTTCTGTGGAGGAATGTTCAAGCTTAATGCAAACTTTGATGCAGATTTGTTGCTCCACTTGCTCATTCACATTGAATACGATGGCCACACAGTACACATGCTCACTCAATGGCATTTACTGCCCCCACTGACTAGTACTATGAAGTTGTCATTGCTCACACATGCGCAGTCCAGTCCATTCTCCTGGGCTGCCTGGTTACATCAATGTTGCACACACCATTTTTTTACATTAACAATGGTGGATATTTTCCTAACAGACCTCATATAATTAAGTTGAAAGTACAGGATAAAAGTCATGTATTATAAAAAGATAGGTAAGAGGATATATCCAATCATTCAAAAGAAAGTAGGAATGGCTATATTATTATCAGATAATGTAGACTTTAGTGTGAAGAAAATTTCCAGAGACCAGGGACATTATTTAATTGTAAAATAGTTAATTCATTAAGAAGATATAGCAATCCTGAATGTGTGTCACAGAACAATGAAGCTGCAAAACATGTAAAACAAAAACTGATTGACCTGAAAGAGGAAATAGTAAAACTCACATTTTAGCTGGAGACTTCAGCACCACTTTCTCAACAACTAATAGACAGCTAAATAGAAAGCCAGCAAGGCTATTAGAGAACTCAAAAGTACCATCAACCAACAAGACCCAATTGATATTTATAGAACACTCCACCCCAAGAATAGATACTTATTCTTTACAAACATTCATGGAACACATGCCAATATATGCCATATCCTGAGTCATAAAACATACCTCAACAACTTTAAAATAATTGAAATCATACAGAGTGTACTTTCTAATAATAGAATCAGGATGAAAATTGTTACAAGAACAATAAAAATCCTGCAAACACTTAGTAAATAATGCACCTAAAACTAATCTATACATCAATGAGAAGGTATCAAGGGAAATAAAAAATACATTGATTGCATAAAAATGAAAATATAACACATGAACATTTGTGGGGCACAACTAAAGCAGTACTAAAAGGGAAAGTTATAGCATTAAATGCTTACATTTGAAAAGAACAAAAGTCTCATATCACTGACCTAGTCTTTTGTCTCAAGAACCTGGAAAAAGAAGGAAAAACCAAAACCAAAATCAAAACAAATAAACAAACAAACAAACAAACAAAAAACCCAAAGCAAGCAGAAGGAAGGAAATTTTAAAGAGAAGATAAGAATTAAATAAAATTGAAAACAGAAAACAATAGAGAAACAGAGCTGATTCTGTTAAAATATCAATAAAAAAGACACACCTCCAGCAAGGCTGTGAAAGGAAAAAGAAGATACAATTTACAAACATCAGAAATAAATAAGGGACTATCACAATAGACCCTGAAGACATAAAAAGGGTACAACTCTACACACACACACAAAATAAATTAAACAGATTAATTCTAAAACTAATTTAAAACCACCACCATACTCACACAATATTAAAGGAATAATTTGCATAGCTTTATAAATATTAAGGAAATTGAATTTACATTAAAACTTCATAAGTAATCTCCAGGCTCAGATGGATTCATTGGATAATTCTACTAAATGTGTTAAGAAAAATTAACACCACTTGTACAAATATTCCAGAAAACAGAAAAGAAGGAAGCATTTTCCAATTCATTTTAAGAAGCTGGACTATACTGGTACTAAAACCAGACAAAAACAGTACAAAAAGAGAAACCTACAGACCAATGTTACTCATGAATATAGATTCAAACATCCTTAACAAACTATTGGCAAATAAATTCAGCAATATATAAAAAGAATTATACATCATGGACAATATTTTTTCCAGGGGTGCAAAGTTGGCTCTATATGTGAAAATCAGTCAATGTAAAACACCATATTAATAACTAATAAATAAACCTCATATGTTCATACTGAGTGATGCAGAAAAAGTATTTGATAAAATTCAATACCTATTTATGATAAAAACTTTCATAAAGATAGAAGTATAGAAATTTCCTCAACATAATAAAAAAATCTTTTACAGAACACTTACAGATAACTACACTTAAAATAATACTTCCTTCTAAATTCAGGAAGGGGAAGGGATGTCTGCTCTCATTCTTATTCAATACAATATTGGAAGTTCTACCCAGTGCAAATGAACCAGAAAAGGAAATAAAGGGCACACAGTACATAAAGGAAGAAATGGACCTGCATAATTGTTGATGTAGAAAATCCTTCCCCAAACAATCTAAATTCCTAGATCTAATAAATGAGTTAAGCAAGGTTTCAAGATACAGATTTTAATACAAAAGCCAATTGCATTTATATATACCAGTGATGAACACAGGGACATTGAAATTAAAAATATACTGTCATTTATGATTTCTCAAAAAGTGGAAACTGCTGTAAACCTAACAAACATGAGGGAGAGTTTTATGCTGAAAATTAGAAATTGCTGATAAAAGAAAATTTAAAAAAGTTATATAAGTACATGAATATGCATACCATTTTCATGAATTGGAAGACAACTGTAGTGGAAACCCTGACTTTTTTTTTTTTTTTTTTTTTTTTTTTGGTAATGCAGGTGCCTCATATAAGCTTTGGTTAGAGGCATCCACTTCAAAGATTGTTATTTCAAACATACACATTTCCAGTCCCATAAAAGAGCCAAACCACCTTCCTCCACTGAGTCTCCTTTCTTTTAGAGATGTTTGTTTATTTCAATGATTGACCATTTGGGCCACTTGTTTTTTTCTCTTCTTGTGCTTTAAATTACCACTCTTATGTTTTAAATTCACCAGTAAAGAGTGAGCCTATAAAACTCTAGGCTCCTACCCTTGATTCAAATAAAAGCAGAATCCAATAACTATGTGTACTTTCTCTCTCTAGTCATTACCTCACTGTGTGACCCCTGATGTGCTGTGTAATTTCTAGACCTTCTAAGTAATAAAACTTAATTTTTTTCAAAGTTTCATGATGGTTATTCCTGATGAAGAGCATTTGCAACCATAATAAGAGAACCACAAGGGTTGGTCCAACCACAACAGTGGTTATTGATTGATAGGTTGAGGTCAGCACATAACAATAATACAGTAAAGATGTCAATTCTGACTTCTGGCCAGAATGGAGGCTTAGACTGACATGCTTGGTCTCCCTCTACAACTAGAAAGAAATACAACTACCTCAAAACAAAAGATAACTAGAAATTCCAGAAAATAAAACTACACAGGAGCCCAACATATGAAGTTATTAACAAGCAGGGCTCATCGGACAGGTAGGAAGAGCGAATCAGGCGATGCTATTTGCGGTAGCACCAGGGACAGCGGCAGGGAGAGCAATCCTGGCTGCAGTCGAGCCCTGGCAGCTTGAGACCCAAACACTGGGGAAGGGAGCACCCCACATTGCCTCAGATGGTGAGGCCCAGAGGGTGGGAGGACAGATCCCAGTCTCCCAGCATAGAATAATGGCAGGAATCCATCTTGGACCCCCGCCCCCACACAAAGTGTCACAGCACTGCAAAAAAGGTTGCGGATTGCCACTGGTCACCAGGTAGTGACGACAAAGCACCACAGCATGGTGAAAAAGGCTGCAGATCACCGCCGGTCACCAGGTTGTGATGAGTACACGGGCTCCGCCCCCTATAGCCTGCCCAAGAAGCAAAGCAAAACACAAATCTGTCAAAATGAGGCAGACAACTATAGAAATCCTGGTGATGCAGCTCACCAGGCAGAAGATGAAAAATCCTACAGATGAACAAATAAGAAACCTTTCAGAGGCTCAATTCAGAGCTATAGTCATTAGGTGGCTTACAGAATGAACAAAAGATTTGGAACAAGACGAGAAAGGATTGAAAGCCACTCATACTGAAAAGAATGAAAACACATACGAGACAAGTGGTGAGGAAATAAAATCCAGAGATCAAATCAACAAACCAGAACATAGGGAAGGAACAAACAGTCAATCAGTGCAGAAAGAGGAAACAGAAAGCAAGGAAAGTGAGGAGAGGATCAGAAAACTCTGGGACAGCTATAAGAGATTGAATTTACAGATTATAGGATTGCCAGAGGGTGAAGAAAAAGAACTGGAAATTTAAAAATTATGTGAAAATGTAATGAAGCAGAACTTCCAGAACTTGGGGAAGGAAATAACTTACAGATCCAGGAAGCACAGAGAATTTCAAAAAAACTGGACCCAGGGAGAAACACTCCAAGACACATTATAATCAAATTGTCAAAAATTAAACATAAAGAGAGAATCTTAAAAGTAGCAAGAGAGAAGAAAAGAATAATGTACAAAGGGGTCCAAATTAGACTATCAACTGACTTCTCAAGGGAATCCCTGAAGGCAAGAAGGGACTGGCAAGAAATATTCAAAGTAATGAAAATCCAAAACCTACATCCATGAGTACTCTATTCATTCAGAATAGAAGGGCAGAGAAAGTGCTTCCAGGACAAAGTAAAACTGAAGGAGTTCATTAGATCCTAGCCACTATTATAGGAGATGTTAAAGGGACTGGTTTAGAAGAAGGAGTATCAAAACTATAAACATTAAAATGAAAACTGCATCACAACAACCAACAACAGAAGCTAGGGAATCGAAACAAAGGCAAACTAAATAGGCAACGAGAGTGGAAAAAGAACTATAGGTATGGGGAACATACTGGGGGGAGGTCAGCAGGGAGGGGAAAGGGGGAGGGGGCAGGAGATAGTACAGGAATTAAGAAGCATAGTAGGAGGGAATGGAATAGACAGGAAGAGGTTGAGAAGAACTATATGCACAACCAATGGACATGGACTAAAAGGGGGGGACAACTGGAGGAAGGGGGGCCACCAGGTGGAGGGGAGCAGAGGGAAGGGAAACTGGGACAATTGTAACAGTATTATCAATAAAACATATTAAAAAAAGAAAAAAAATGTCAATTTTCCCCTAATTGACATAAAGGCTTAATGTAATTCCTATAAAAATTACAGCAATACTTTAGATATAAATGAGATTATTCTAAAATTTATATGGAAATGCAAAGGAACTAGAATAAGTAAAATAATTCTTTCAAAGAATAATATTGGAAGCTTCAGTGTACCTGAATCACAGCTTATTATATAGCTTCAGTAATAAAGACTGTAAGGTACTGATTGAATGACAAACATACAGATAAATGGAACAGAATCAAGAACCAACAAATAGGCTCATACAGATATGCACAAGTTAGTTCTGACAAAAGTTCAAAGCAATTCAATCCAGAAGTAATAGCCTTTTCAACAAATGATGCTGGAGTATTTGGACATGATAAGACTAAAAATGAACCTTGACCTAATATTTACACTTTAAATAAAAATTAACTCAAAATTAATCATAGACAAGTATAAAATTAAAAAATATAAAACATCTAGAAAAAATAAGAGGAAACTTTTTGGTATTTGGGGGACAAAAATTTTTTACACTTAACCCTAAAAGCACAATCCATTAGAAGAAAAATGTCAGAAACTAGATTTCATCAAAATTTTAAAGTTTTATTCTTTCAGGAACCCGTCAAGAAAATACAACTTCCAGCTATAGACTGAGTAAAAATATTTGAAAACGACATCTATCAAAGGCCTCATACCTAGAATATATAAAATATTTTAAAACTCAACAGTAAATAAATAAATTAGAAACTATGCAGAGACATAAGTAGAATCTCACCAAAGAGAATATCCAGGTGAAAAACACATGACTACATGGGAAATGCAAATTCATATTATAATGAGTTATCACTCCACACCTACCAGAATCTTGGGTTTTCTGGACCCAAGGGTAGGTAGGACGACGACCATGTCCAGCTTGAAGCAGCTAGAGGAGCTTGAGACCTTCGCCCATTGTCCTTTACAAGATTACAAAGGGTCCTAATATTTGAGAGGGGGGGGATAGTTAATTTTTATGAACCAGGGGTATGGACTTGGGGGGGGGGATTGCTGGGGAAGGGGGGTGCTGGGTGGAGGGGAACAAGGGGGAGAAAATTGGAACTGTTGCAACAATATAATCAATAAAAAACATTTAAAAAAAAAGAATAAATGTCAGTATTTGTAATAGCACAAAAAAAATAAAATAAAATAAAAAATAGTGACAACACCATGCTCTCCTGATGATATAAAGAAACTGGTGGTAATATAAAATGACACAGGAGCTGACATTACACATCCTCATGATTTGGTCCAATAAGCACCCTCTGGAGACATCAAGGCAGCCTTCTGGGGCAGCCACATCTAATAATCCCAGATCAGTGTAAAAGCAGTGAGGAATGAACAGAAAACAGAATTGAAAGCAAATGCCAAGACAACTTCTGGCAGCAGCCTAAAATTTGTGAAAGTGAAGAAGGAATAATGTACTCTGACTAAAGCTTGAACTGCTACATTTCAAGATGAAGATGTGTGGACACATGCTATGGCAGATTGAAAACAGTCTTACTTCACGGGGAAAAAAATACCTGTCTTTTGATAGATTGACAATGCCAATAAATTGTAGTATGTTTAAAAAAAATGACATGGATACACTGAAAAATAGCTTGACAGTATAAAAAAATAACCATGCAAATAATATATGATCCCGCAATTGCATTCCTGGACATTTATTCCAGAAGAATGACAAAAAAAAAATTGACAAAAATAACTTGTACCTGAATGTTTATAGCAGCTTTATTCATAACACCATCAAGCTGTAAACAATCCAGATGTTCTTTAGTGGGCAAATGGATAAACTAATTGTGCTACATTCATGCCATGGAATAGTACTTAGCAATAGAAAATAATACATGGCTCAGACACACAATGCATTGGATGAAAGTCCCGAGAATTATGCTCAGTGAAAAGAGCCAATTTCAAAATATTACATACTAACTGATTTCACTTATATAGCTTTATTGAAATCACAAAACTATAGAAATGGAGAACAGATTTAGATTACCGGAAAGTAAAGGTAGGGGAGAAGGGAGATCTGAGAAGTAGGTGTGGCAGAAAGAGAAATTTGGGGGTAATGGAATTATTATGTACTTTGATGGTACCATTGTTAATATATTGGTTGTGATATTGTAGTATAGTTTTGAAAGAAATTCTCATTGGAGGAACATGAATAAAGGATACAAAGGTACTCTGTATTATTTCTTAGAACTAGATGTGGATTCAGAATTATCTCAAAATAAAAAGACTCATTTTAAAAGTTAATTATTATGAATAGAGTTGAATTCGACACAAATGTCATTATTTACTGGGAATGATTTACTTTGGTATTGTGAATATGGGTGAGTTTATATTTGAAAGTTGTTTTAAAAAATTTTTACATTTAGTTAATTTATCAACTTTCCAAGGGTTACTGCTATCAAACAGCAAGTTGTGGTTCTGCTGCCCATCACCAGCCTCTAGGCAAAATTTGAGAGGCAAAGGTTTGGTGATACTGGAAAGGAGTCTTTATTCAAAAAACAGTCACTTAAGCCTGTCAAGTTACAGTTTTAATTACTTAAGCCTATCAATTAAGGCTAAACTCGAACACTTGGGTTCACCTAGATTTTCCCCTGTTAAGTTTCTATAGGGTTAGTTTACCAACTAAAACAACATAATACACAAAAGATACACAATTCCAGAAGAATGGCAGGATTCTTCCCCAGAGCCTGTTCCCTCTAGAACACCCATAGAATAAATCTGCCAACCTCTTCCAGGCCAGCCCAATCCTCAGCTGTGCCTGGAGTTCCTTCCCATACAAAATACTAACCCTGGGGAAATGCAAGCGGCTGCAGCATGACCATCCAGGCATCCTTGAGGAAGAAGAGCATGAGATCCAGAGGGGCGGGGGGGGGGGGGGGAGAGCGCTCAGGAGACAGAAAAAGTACGTGAGCCAAAGAGCCCTCTTTTATTTCCATTGACTGGAGGCATTCAGCTTCTCATCCAATCCCATCCTCAACTGCTTTCCATTGCCTTAGTAAACTTCTCCTATGGCCCCTCCTACTTCTCCCCAGTGATCTTTATCAGATTTCTCTGTATCAGTGTCTCTTCAGAGTATTTATTATTGAATAGAAAAATTTTATTTAGTAAAAGAAAAATTATAAAACTTAGACAATAGTGTATAAATTTACCCTATGAAACTCTGACAATTGATTACACTTATAATTTTACATTTTTCTTCTCAAAATTATATGGATTTTATATTCTAATATTTGTTACCTTTCTATTTTGTTTTTAAAGATAATATGGGGAATAAATAATCTGGTATTATAAAAATCAGAAAAAACATGGGGTAGCAACAAGTTTTAGCAACCAATAGGCAGTAGCAATATATAACAGAAATTTCACTTGAATTTGAGCCCTTATTTATTTACTAACAGAGTAAATAAATTACTCTCTTAAAGGCTATTTGTTAATCCATATAACTGATAATATAATGACTTATTTTGAGTTGGAAGGAAAGTTTTATAAATTGTGAAGTGCTCTAAAAATCTAAATAAAGCCTGTATTCTGGTGAAAGTGGGACTGATTAATTGAAAAAAATTCTTCATACAAAAAGGATCATGGATGATGTACTATTTATCTAAATTTTAGAAGACAAACAAGGAGAAGTCCCTGGGTAAATTCATAAGAGATTTTGAGATCATGTTGAGGTTTTTGCTATTGAAATTTTGGAGGTGGAGACAAGATGTTAAAAAACCTTGGACATGAGGAGATTTTAATTTGCCTCTAACTTTGTGCATATCACACTGTTATGTTAAATTGTATCTGTTTACGCTTTAAACTGTTACAACTGCATGACTGAACATTTTTCAAGTATTTATAATTCAACTGTATTTTCCCATGCCTTTTATCCATGTAACTTTTGGGGCCCTATTATGTTTATAGACTTATATAAAAATTTTTACCTACTGTTGGTTTGTTATGTTTGCTACATTTTTAATGGAGTTTTTTGGGGTGACATTGGTTAATAAAATTATATAGGTTTCCGATGTATGATTTTATAATACATCATCTGTATATTGTATTGTGTGTCCACCATGTCAAGTTAAGTCTCCTTCCATGAACATATATCTCCTCTGTACCTTCTTCTACCTCCCCCATCTCCCTTACCTTCTGGTAATTACCATACTGTTGTCTGTGTTTATGAGTTGTTTTTAATCCCTTCACCTTTTCACCCAGCCACTCAACCCCTCTACCCTCTGTCAGCAGTAAGTCTGTTCTGCGTATCTATGAGTCTGTTTCTATTTAGTTTCTTCATTTATTTTGTTCATTAGATTCCATAGTGAGTGAAATCATATGATACTTGTCTTTCTCTGGCTTATTTCACTTAGCAGAATACTCTTCATATCCATGCTGTTATAACTGATAAGATTTCTTTCTACTGTTTACAGCTAACTAGTATTCCATTCTATAAATGTACCACAGTTTTTTGAATCTTCTCACCAGCTAGTAGGCACTTGGGCTGCTTCCAGTCTTGGTGATTGTAAATAACCCTGCAATGAACATAGAGGTGCATATATTCTTTTGAGTCAGTGCTTTGACTTTCTTGGATATATTCCCAGGAGAGTTGTTGGAACATACGGCATTTCCATTTTTAACTTTTGTGATAACTGCATATTATTTTCCACAGTGGCTACACCGATCTGCATTCTCGTCAACAGTGCACAAGTGTTCCCTTTTCTCCATATCTTTGCCAACACCTGTTGTTTGTTGATTTACTGATGGTAGTCATTCTGAGACACGTGAAGTGATATTTTATTGTGGATTTAATTTGCTTTCCTCTGATGATTAATGACATTGAGCATCTTTTCATATGTCTATTGGCCATCTGTAAATCATCTTTGGAGAAGCGTCTATTCATGTCCTTTGCCCATTTTTTTTCTTTCTCTAATTTACTTATTGTTTTTCTACTACAGTTGACCCACCTTTTCCCCCATTGCTCTGCCACACCACCCACTCATTCTCCCAAAGTCTATCCTCATCCCATTTTCCATGCTCATGGGTCATTCATACTAGTTCCTTGACTAGACTCTTTCCCTTCTTTCACCCTATCTCCCCTCCCCCTTGTGCCATGGTCACTGTCAGTCTGCTCCCTGTTTACATGCCTCTGGTTCTATTCTGCCCATTTGTTTTGTGTTGTACGTTATTTCCTGTATTAGGTGATATCATATAGTATTTGTCTTTTACTGCCTGGCTTATTTCGCTAAGCATAATACTCTCCAGTTCCATCCATGTTGTCGCAAATGGTAGGAATTCCTTCTTTCTTTCTGCTACACAGTATTCCATTGTGTAAAGGTACCACAATTTTTTTATCTATTCATCTACATATGGGCCCTTAGGCTGTTTCCAGCACTTTGCTATTGTGAATAGTGCTGCTATGAACATAAGGATGCATAGGTTTTTTTGAATTGGTGTTTCAGGAATCTTTAGGTATAAACCTAGCAATGGAATTGCTGGATCAAAAGGCAGTTCTATTTTTAGTTTTCTTGAGGTCATTCCATTCTGTCTTCCATAGTGGCTGCACCAGTCTGCATTCCCACCAACAGTGCACCAGGGTTCCAGTTTCTCCGCATCCTCTTCAGCACAAGTTGTTTGTTGATTTGTTGATGATGGAGATTCTGACTGGTGTAAAGTGGTATCTCATTGTGGTTTTAATTTGCATCTCTCTGATGGTTACTGATGTTGAGCATTCTTTCATATACCTATGGACCCTCTGCCTGTCCTCTTTAGAGGAGTGTTTGTTCAGGTCCTTTGCACATTTCTAAATTGGTTTGTCTGTCTTCTTAGTGTTGAGTCATATGAGTTCTTTATCTATTTTGAAGATTAATCCCTTGTCTGAGGTATCATTGGCAAATATGTTTTCCCACATGGCTAGTTCACATTTCATCTTGTTGATGTTTTCTTTGACTGAGCAGAAACTCTTCAGTTTGATGCAGTCCCATTTGTTTATTCTTTCTTTTATTTCTCTTTACCTAGGAGATATAGTGGTAAAATTATTGCTATGTGGGATATCTGAAATTTTACTGCTTATGTTTTTCTCCATGACTTTTAAAGTGTCATGGCTTTCATTTAAGTCTTTGATCCATCTTGAGTTTATTCTAGTTGTGGTGTAAGTTAGTTGTCTAGATTCATTTTTTCTGCATGTCCCTTTCCAGTTCTCTCAGCACCATTTGTTGAAGAGGCTATTTTTACTCCATTTTATGTTCCTCCCCCCTTTGTCAAATATTAGAGACATGGGTTTATTTCTGGGCTCTATATTATGTTCCATTCATCTATATGTCTGTTCCTATGCCAGTACCAGACTGTTTTGATTACAGTGGACTTGTACTGTAGTTTGATATAAGGTATTCCTCCTACTATATTCTTCTTTCTCAATACTGTTGTGGTTATTCAGGGTATTTTTGGTTCCATATACATTTTTGAAGTATTTGTTCTAAGTCTGTGAAATATGTCATTGGTATTTTAATGGGATTGCATTGAATCTACAAATTGCTTTGGGTGTTATAAACATTTTAATGATGTTGATTCTTCCCATCCATGAACATGGTATATTCTTCCATTTATTTGTATCTTTCTTAATTTCTTTATTCAGTGTTCTGTACATTTTCAAGTACAGATCTTTTACCACCTTGGTGAAGTTTATTCCTAGATCATTTATTTTTCTTGTTGCTATGGTAAATGGGATTTTTTATAGTTTCTATCATTGATATTTTATTGTTGATGTACAAAAATGCCTTCGATTTCTGAATATTGACTTTATACTCTGCTATTTTTTCAAATTCACACATTAGATCGAGTAGTTTTTTATTGGAGTCTATAGGGTTTTCCATGTACACCATCATGTCATCTGCAAATAATGACAGTTTTACTTTCTCTTATCCAATTTGAATTCTTTTTATTTCTTTTTCTTGTCTGATTGCTGTGGCTAGAACATCCAAGACTATATTGAATAGGAGTGTAGAGAGTGGACATTCTTGTTTTGTTCCTAATCTCAGGGGCAATGCTTTCAGATTTTACCCATAAAGTATGATGTTGGCTTCAGGTTTCTTGTATATGGCCTTTATTATGTTGAGGTATGCTCCCCCTATTCCTAATTTGCTGAGTGTTTTCATCATAAATGGATGTTGTACTTTATCAAGTGCTTTTTCAGAATCTATTGAAATGATCATGTGATTTTTGTCTTTCATTTTGTTTAGGTGATGTATTATATTTATTGATTTGCGAATATTAAACCATCTCTGCACCCCTGGGATGAATCCCCCTTGATTGTGGTGTATAATCTTTTTAATGTGTTGCTGGATCAGGTTTGCCAATAATTTCTTGAGGATTTTAGCATCTATGTTCATCAGAAATGTTGGCTTGTAGTTTTATTTCTTTGTTGTGTCTTGACCTGGTTTTGGAATTAGGCTAATACTGGACTCATAGAGAGTTTGGGAGTCTTCTTTCTTTTTGGATTTTTGGAATAGTTTAAGAAGGAAAGGAGTTAGCTCTTCCCTAAAAGTTCTGTAAAATTCACTTGTGAATTGATCCAAAGCTTTTGTGTGCCAGGAGTTTTTTATTGCTGCTTTAATTTCACAAGTTGTTATCAGTCTATACAGGCTTTCTGCTTTTTCATTCCGTTTTGGAAGATCATATGTTTCTAGAGATTTGTCCATTTCATCCAGGTTGTCAAATTTCTTGTGATACAGATATTTGTAATAATTTCTTACAATCCTTTGTATTTCTGTGGTATCGCTTATGATTTCTCCTTTTCATTTCTGATTTTATTTATTTGGGTCCTCCCTCTTTTTTTCTTGATGAGCCTGGTTAAAGGCTTGTCAATTTTGTTTATATTTTCAAAGAACCATCTCCTGGTTTTATTGATCTTTTGAATTGTTTATTTAGTCTCTATGTCATTTAATTATGCTCTGTTCTTGATAATTTTCTTCCTTGTACTTACTCTGGGCCTTGTTTGTTGTTATTCCTGTAGTTCTTGTAGCTGTAGTGTTAGATTTTTTATTTGAGATTCTTCTATTCTTTTTAGGTATGCCTGTATTGCTATGAACTTCCCTCTCAGGACTGCCTTCTCTGTGTCCCATAGGTTTTGGGCTGTTGTGTGTTCATTGTTATTTATTTCCAGAAACCTTTTCATTTCTTCCTTGATGTCATAGTTAATCCATTTATTTTTAAACAAAAAGTTATTCATTCTCCATGAATGAATGTTTTTGAGTTTTTTTCCTGAAGGTTGGTTCCTAGTTTCAAGGCATGTGATCTGAGAAAATGCTTGATATAATTTCAGTTTTCTTGAATTTGTTGAGGCTTGTTTTGTGTCCTACTATGTGGTTTATCTTTGAAAATGTTACATGTGTACTTGAAAAGAATGTATATTTTGCTTCTTTGGGGTGAAAGTTTCTATATATATCAGTTAAGTCCATTTGATCTAGAGTGTTATTCAATGCCTGAATATCCTTGTTGTTTCTTTGCTTGGAAGATCTATCCATTGTTGACAATGGGGTGTTTAAGTTCTCTACTATGAATGCGTTGCTGTCAATATCGTTCATGAAGTCTTCCAAGATTTTTCTTATATATTTGAGTGCTCCTTTGTTGGGTGCATACATGTTTACCAGGGTTACATCTTCTTGACTAATCGTTCCATAAGTATTATGAAATGTCCTCCTTTTTATTGCCTTCGTTCTGAAATCTATTTTGTCTGATGTATTGCTACCCCAGATTTTTTTTCATATCCCTTTGCTTGAAATACTTTTTTCCCATTTCTTCACATTCAGTCTGTGTAGATATTTTGTTCTAAGGTGGATCTCTTGTAGACAGCATATGTGTGGGTCATGCTTTTTAATCCATTAAGCTACCATATGTTTTTTGATTGGATCATTGAATCCATTTACATTTAAGGTTATTATTGATAGGTACTTACTCATTTCACCCTGACTGGTTTGGCTCAGTGGATTGAGCGTCGGCCTGCGAGCTAAGTGTCGCTGGTTCGATCTTCCAGTCAGGGCACATCAGAGAAGGAAAATTCTGATTCCAAAAAACCTCCGCTGCCTTGCGGCATACCTCTTCAGGGGAAAGGCTAAGGGAGTAAACCCCGACAGAAAATCCGGAGCCGGAGTCCCTAAGGCGGTTTGACGTTGTAGTCAACACTGGCAACTCCTGCGGCGCACCTGAAGCCAAGCTGTATTGACTCTGTCTTTCCCCTTGGATCCTTCAGCTGCGAAGAGAGGGGGGGTCTGCTGCATGGGCAACAGCTGGCCCTCCATATCACCCTGCCCAGGCTTTGTAGCTTCACTGGAGAGGACACTCCAGCGTCATCGCAAGATGTCGACTCAACACGGGAGGAGACAGATACCGGTTATAAGCTCATCCGATTGGCGAAGGAAACGAGCACCAGGGGTCTCCTCTGACGGTGGGAGAGGTCATCGTACCTCACTGGACAGCTACCGCCCGCCTCAAGCTGGGCAGCCCCCAGCCAATTAGGTGCCGTCTCGCCATGGCTCGCCTGCCCCACTGGGTGCGTGGGGATCAGAGAGGCGTCTCTCGAAAAGTGGGCCACAAAACACTCGCACCAGGCAATTCCAAGCAAAAAACAAGAAAGAAGCCTCCAGCTCTTCGCCTCGCTAGCTGGAACATCAGGACCATGTGTCCCGGACTTACTGCAGACCTTCCGTGGATCAATGATGCCAGGAAAACCGCCGTCATCGACAGGGAACTGGCACGACTAAACATCGACATTGCGGCTCTACAGGAGACCCGGTTGGCCGACAACGGAACTATCAGAGAAACCAACTACACCTTCTACTGGCAAGGGAAGTCTCTGGACCAACCAAGACAGCACGGTGTTGGGTTCGCTGTGAAGAACACGCTTGTTAACTCCATAGAGCCACCCACAGGAGGCACAGAGAGATTACTTACCCTCCGATTGTCAACAACTTTCGGCCCAGTCAGCATTCTTAGCGCATACGCCCCAACCCTCTGCGCCACCACTGAAGAGAAAGAACAGTTCTACCATGCACTGGACGAAGCGTTATCCAAGATCCCCAGAAGCAACGCTCTTTATCTCCTTGGAGACTTCAACGCAAGAGTAGGAGCCGACCACATGGCCTGGCCCACCTGCCTCGGAAACTTTGGGAGAGGAAAGATCAATGAGAATGGTCAGCGACTGCTTGAGCTTTCGTGTCACCATGGCCTGTGCGTGACAAACACATTCTTCAAGTGCAAAGAGATCCACCAGGTGTCATGGAGGCACCCCCGCTCCCGCCACTGGCACCAGCTTGACCTCGTCATCACCAGAAGAACGGATATTGGCAGCACCCTCCTCACCCGCAGCTACCACAGTGCAGACTGCGACACGGACCATGCCCTCGTGGTAAGCAAGGTGCGCATAACGTCGAAGAGGTTGCACCACTCCAAGATGAAGGGTCGCCCACGCATCAACACCAGTTGTGCCAGCAACCCAGTTAAGATCCAGCAATTCATCAACAGGATGGAAGATGCACTCGGCGAGGGAATGGCGGCAGACGACATTATCGAATCCAATTGGTCACGTCTCCGCGACGCCATATACAACTCCGCCATTATTGCTTACGGGAAGAAAGAGCGGAAGAACGCTGACTGGTACGAGGCTCACTGGGAAGAAATGGAACCCGTGATCGAGGCTAAGAGGAAGGCCCTACTGGCTTACAAGGCCACGCCCACTCCCAGTACACTTCAAGCTCTACAGGCTGCCAGGAACAAAGTCCAGAAGACCGCCCGCCACTGTGCCAACACCTATTGGCTAAACCTGTGCAGAAGCATCCAGGAAGCTGCCGATATAGGCAATGCACGAGGAATGTATGAGGGTATCAAGAAGGTAACAGGCCCAATCCCCTCCAAGATCACCCCCCTTAACTCCAAGACAGGTGAGGTCATCACTGACCAGGAACAGCAAATGCGGCGGTGGACCGAGCACTACCTCGAGCTGTACGCGACGAGGAACACCATAACAGACACTGCTCTTAACGCCATCCCAGACCTACCAGTCATGGAGGAGCTAGACACCCCACCTACTGCGGCAGAGCTCGGCAAAGCCATCGACCGCCTCGCTTGTGGGAAAGCACCAGGAAGCGACGGAATCCCTCCAGAAATCCTAAAGAGCGGGAAACCAGTCCTGCTACAGCCGCTCCACCATCTACTCTGTCTCTGCTGGAAGGAGGGTTACATCCCCCAGGATATGAGAGACGCCAACATTATCACCATGTACAAGAACAAAGGAGACCGCAGCGACTGCAACAACTACCGGGGCATCTCTCTCCTCAGCGTCGTTGGCAAAGTATTCGCCCGGGTCGCTCTTGCCCGCCTGCAGACCCTTGCTTCCCGCGTCTACCCAGAGTCCCAGTGTGGCTTCAGAGCTGGCCAATCAACAGTGGACATGATCTTCTCCCTACGCCAGCTGCAGGAGAAGTGTCACGAGCAGCATAAACCACTCTACCTCGCCTTTATCGACCTCATGAAGGCGTTTGATCTGGTCAGTCGAAGCGGACTCTTCACCTTGCTACGGAAGATTGGCTGTCCACCACATCTGCTTGCTGTGGTCATGTCCTTTCACGACAACATGCACAGCACGGTGTCCTACAACGGCGCAACCTCTGAGGCCTTCCCAGTCAGCAGCGGAGTAAAGCAGGGCTGCGTCCTCGCGCCTACGCTGTTCGGAATCTTCTTCTCCATGCTCCTCCAATACGCCTTTAAGGACTGCAGCGAGGGTGTCTTCATTCACACCAGATCCGATGGCAAGCTCTACAACCTGGCCCGTCTAAGAGCCAAGACCAAAGTCAAAGAGGTGCTCATCCGTGAGATGCTCTTCGCCGACGACGCAGCCTTGACATCACACTCCGAAGAGGGACTCCAGCAGCTAGTCACTTGCCTTTCCCATGCATCCAAGGAGTTCGGACTAGCCATCAGCCTGACAAAGACGAACGTTATGGCTCAAGGCACGGGGACTCCCCCGTGCATCACCATCGACGGATACACCCTGGAGGTTGTCAACGACTTCACTTACCTCGGGTCCACCATCTCGAGCTCTCTGTCAGTCGACTTGGAGGTCAATCGGAGAATCGCCAGGGCAGCCACAGTTATGGCCAAACTGAACCGGCGAGCGTGGAACAATTCCAGCCTCACTGAGAAAACCAGACTGCGCATCTACCAAGCCTGCGTACTCAGCACTCTCCTCTATGGCAGCGAGACGTGGACCACCTACGCAAGGCACGAAAGGAAACTCAACAGCTTCCACATGAGGTGCCTGCGACGCGTCCTGCATGTCGCCTGGCAGGATAAGGTCCCCAACACCGAGGTGCTGAAGCGAGCCAACATGAGCAGTTTGCATGCAGTTCTTAGTGAGAGACGCTTCAGGTGGCTCGGCCATGTCAAAAGAATGGATGCAGGCCGTATTCCCAAAGACCTCCTCTACGGCGAGCTAGCAGAAGGCCGGAGGATGACAGGGCGCCCAAAACTGCGGTTCAAAGACATCTGCAAAAAGGACATGACACAATGCTCCATCAATCTCAACACATGGGAAGTTCAAGCAGATGACCGCCTAGCCTGGAGGCTCGCGGTCAGGCAAGGTACGTCACGCGCAGAGGCTGCGCGCAACGAGGAGGCGGTCCAGAAAAGATCGAGGCAGAAGCAGCGTCAACAGCAGCAACAACAGCCATCTGCCTTCACCTGTAACAAGTGCAGCAGGGATTGTCACTCCCGAGTCGGACTGCACAGCCATTCTCGGCGGTGCAGATAGACTCTCAAGAAGCTACGCCATCGTCTCTCGAGACGGACGGCTGCCGCCGCCGACGACTTACTCATTGTGATTTTTCCCCTTTGTACCCGTGTTCCCCTCCTTCTCTCTTTTTCTTCTTTTTCTTAAAGTATTCCCTTTAGCATCTCTTGCAATGCTGGTTTGGTGGAGATGTATTCTTTTAGTTTTTCTTTGTATGGGAAAATTTTTATTTCACCTTCCGTTTTGAATGAGAGCCTTGCTGGGTAGAGTATTCTTGGTTGTAGGCCTTTGTTTTTCATTGTTTGAAATATTTTTTTGCCATTCCCTTCTGGCTTGTAGTGTTTCTGTTGAGAAATCTGTTGATAGCCTTATTGGAGCTCCCTTGTATATTATTTGCTGTTTTTATCTTGCTGCCTTTAGGATTCTCTCTTTGTCTTTGAGTTTTGCCTTATTTATTATGATAGGCCTTGGAGTGGGCCTCCTGTATTCATCTTCATTGGGACTCTCTGTGCGTCCTGTACTTGTGAGACTTTTTCTTTCATCGTGTTTGGGAAGTTTTCTGTCATTACTTTTTAAAACAGGTTTTCTATCCCATGCTCCTCTTCAAATCCTTCTGGTATCCCTATGAAACAGATATTGTAATATTATGTTTCATGTTGTCCTGCAGCTCTCTTAAACCCTCTTCATTCTTTTTCTGTCTTTTCTCATTTTGTTGCACTGTCTGGGAATTTTTTCTACATTGTCCTCTAGCTCACTGATCAAATCCTCTCCATCATCTAGGCTGCTTTTTATTCCTTCTACTGTGTTCTTTAGTTCAGAAATTGTATTCTTCATTTGTTCCTGGCTCTTATTGATAGTTTCTATGTCTTTTTTAATGCTCGTGTAGTTCTCAGTAAGTTCCTTGTAGTTTTCCTGGAGTTCTCTGTAATTCCCCTGGAGTTCATTGTAGTTTCCTCTGAGTTTATTGAGTTCGTTGAGCTTTCTTATTACCATTGTTTTGAATTCCATGTCTGACAGTTTGCTTGCCTCTATTTCATCTATCCCTCCTTCTGGGAATTCCTCCTGTCTTTTTGATGGGGTGTTGTTTCTTTGTCTCCTCATTTTATGTGACTCTTCTTGTTTGTTTCTGCTTCTTTGATTGATCTTCTTTGACTTCCTGCTTTTGTGTTGTGACTTTCTGTTGTAGGTTTCTTTGGGATTCAATGGTGCAGACTCCTTCATCTCCTGAAGTTTATGCTCTTTGGATGTCCTTTATGCCATTTATTTGGGCTGTATGGTAGTATTTTTGTTTTGGTGTTGTTGTGCTGCTTTTTGGTGGGTCCTTCCCTCCAGCCACCTGATTGAGAGTCACTCCACCCACCTCATCTTGTAAGCAATTGTTGAGCTGCTACCAAAACAAAGGCACCTGACCAGGCAAGAATTCTTCACCCACAAAGATACCCCTCCCTTCAATCACTGTGTCAACTGCAAATTAGCCAATATTTATAAAGATGTAAAGAGAGTAAGACTGTTATAAGAAAACAAAAAACAAATAAGAGTTTACTGACTGAAAGAAAAATGATTTTTGAAAGGGGAGGAGGAGGAGCAATAATAGTAATGAGAATGGACACAGTAATAAAAGAAAGAAAGTAAAATTTATTTCATATATAAAAAAGGGAGGGAAGAAGGTGAAATTGAGAGATGGCAAATGTGTAGTATTAAATTTAAACAGAAGTTGTAAAAAAAATATATATATAGTGTGTAAGAGTACACACACACACATACACACATAACACCCAAATATGTAAGGAAATTTTTGAAAGACTTCAGGAAGAATATGGACAGCAATACACTCAAGTACGGGACTTTAACATATCATTGTCAACAATGGACAGATCTTCAAAGCAAAGAAACACCAAAGATATTGAGGCACTGAATGACACTCTAGAGCAAAAGGACTTAGTCGATGTATATAGAACTTTTCACCCCAAAGAGCAAAATATACATTCTTTTCAAGTACATATGGAAAATTTTCAAAGATAGACCACAAAACAAGCCACAACAAATTCAAGAACATTGAAATTATATCAAACATCTTCTCAGATCACAATGGCTTAAAACTGGAAATCAGCCTCAAGAAAAAAACTCAACAACATTCAAACTCATGAAGAATAAATAATATGATATTAACTAATGAATGGATTAACAATGACATCAAGAAAGAAATCAAAACGTTTCTGGGAACAAATGATAACAAACACCCAACAACCCAAAACCTATAAAATACAGCAAACGCAGTCCTGAGAAGAAAGCTCATAGCAATACAGGCTTACCAAAAAAGGATAGAAGAATCTCAAATAAAAAATCTAACACTACAGCTACAAGAATTAGAAGACCAACAACAAACAAAGACCAGAGCGAGTAGAAGGAAGGAAATCATCAAGTTCAGAGCATAATTAAATGATATAGAGACTAACTAAACAATTCAAAAAATCAACAAAATAGGAGATGGTTCTTTGAAAAGATAAACAAAATTGACAAGCCTTTAATGAAGTTCATCAAGAAAAAAAAGGGAGAGGACCCAAATAAATAAAATTAGAAGTGAAAGAGGAGAAAACACAAGTGATACCACAAAATAGATTGTAAAAAGTTATTACAAACAACTGTATCACAAGAAGTTTTACAACCTAGATGAAATGGAAAAATTTCTGGAAACATATAATCTTCCAAAACTGAATCAAGAGGAAGCAGAAATTCAGAACAGACCAATAATAACTAGTGAAATTGAAGCAGTAATCAAAAAACTCCCGGCACACAAAAGTCCGGGACTGGATGGCTTCACAGATGAATTTTACAAAACATTTAGCAAAGAAATAACTCCTATTCTTCTCAAACTATTCCAATAATCCAAAAAGAGAGAAGACTCCCAAATTCT
Organism: Furipterus horrens; assembly: GCF_987537825.1. NCBI lineage: Eukaryota > Metazoa > Chordata > Mammalia > Chiroptera > Furipteridae > Furipterus > Furipterus horrens. Next base: position 53,700,468 of record NW_028327178.1, on the reverse strand, counting down.
TTCTATGAAGCTAGTATTACCCTAATTCCAAAACCAGGTCAAGACACAACAAAGAAAGAAAACTACAGGCCAATATTGCTGATGATCATAGATGTTAAAATCCTCAACAAAATATTGGCAAACATGATCCAACAACGCATTAGAAACATCATACAGCACAATCAAGTGAGTTGCATCCTAGGGATGCAAGGATGGTTTAATATTCACAAATCAATAAATACACCATGTAAACAAAATGAAAGACAAAAACCACATGATCATTTCAATAGAGGCAGAAAAAGCATTCCATAAAGTACAATGCCCATTTATGATGAAAACTCTAAGCAAAATGGGAATAGGGGGAGGATACCTCAACATAATAAAGGCCATATACAAGAAACCTGAAGCCAATATCATACTCAATGGGCAAAAGCTGAAAGCATTGCCCCTGAGGTCAGGAACAAGACAAGAATGTCCACTCTCTCCACTCCTACTCAACATAGTCTTGGAAGTTCTAGCCACAGCAATCAGACAAGAAAGAGAAATAAAAGGAATTCAAATTAGAAAAGAGGAAGTAAAACTGTCATTACTTGCAGATAGTGTGCCTGGAAATTCCTATATACTCCACTAAAAAAATACTTGAACAAATAAGTGAATTTGGAAAAATAGCAGGGTACAAAGTCAATATTCAGAAACCGAAGGCATTTCCATAACTGACAATAAAATATCAGAGACAGAAACTAGAAAAAAATTCCATTTACCATAGCAACAAGAAAAGTAAAGTACTTAGAAAGAAACTTAACCAAGGAGGTAAAAGACCTGCACTCAGAAAGCTACATAACACTGAAGAAATAAATTAAGGAAGATACAAATAAATGGAAGCATATGCCATGTTCATGGATGGGAAGAATCAACATAATTAAAATGTCCATAACACCCAAAGCAATTTATAGATTCAATGTAGTCCCATTAAAATACCAATGACACATTTCACAGACCTAGAACAAATACTTTAAAAATTATATGAAACCAAAAAGACCCTGAATAGTCACAGCAATCTCGAGAAAGAAGAACACAGTAGGAAGAATACCTGATATCAAACTATACTATATGACCATTGTAATCAAAACAGTCTGGTACTGGCATAAGAACAGACATATAAATGAATGGAACAGAATATAGTGTCCAGAAATGAACCTAGGTCTATATGGTCAACTAATATTTGACAAAGGGGGAAGGAACATAAAGTGGAGTATAAAGAACCTCTTCAACAAATTGTGTTGGTAGAACTGGACTGGGACATGCAAAAAAATGAAACTTGACCACCAACTTACACCATATACCGGAATAAACTCAAGATGGATCAAAGACTTAAATGTAATCCATGGCACCATAAAAGTTCTAGAGGAAAACACAGGCAGAAAAATTTCAGATATCTCACGTAGCAACATTTTCACTGATATATTTCCTAAGGCAAGGAAAATAAAGGAAAGAATCAACAAATGGGACTACATCAAACTAAAGAGTTTCTGCTCATCAAAAGAAGTTATCAGCAAGATGAAAAAGGAACCAACCATATGGGAAAATATATTTGCCAGTGATACCTCAGACAAGGGATTAATTTCCAAAATATATAAAGAATTTATATGACTCAACACCAAGAAGAGAGACAACCCAATTAAAAAATAGGCAAAGAACCTGAACAAACAATTCTCTAAAGAGGACATACAGAGGGTCCATTGACATATGAAAGAATGCTCAACATCACTAGCCATTAGAGAGATGCAAATAAAAACCACAATGAGATACCACCTCACACCAGTCAGTATGGCCATCATCAACAAATCAACAAACAACATGTGCTGGTGAAAATGCTGAGCAAAGGGAATTCTGGTGCACTGCTGGTGCAGCCACTATGAAAAACAGTATGGAATTTTCTCAAAAAACTAAAAATAGAACTGCCTTTTGAACCAGTAATTCCATTGCTAGGATTATATTTGAAGAATCCTGAAACACCAATTCAAAAGAACCTATGCACTCCTCTGTTCATAGCAGGACTATTTATAACAGCCAAGTGCTGGAAACAACCTAAGTGCCCATCTTTAGATGAGTAGATCAAAAGACTGTGGTACATTTACACAATGGAGTACTATGTAGCAGAAAGAAAGAAGGAACTTCTACCATTTGCAACAACGTGGATGGAACTAGAGAGAATTATGCTTAGCAAAATAAGTCAGGTAATGAAAGAAAAATATCTTATGCTATCACCTATTACAGGAGACTAATGAACAACACAAACAAATGAGCAAAATTGTACCAGAGGGCATAAGCCTATGATCTCATTACCTATGTGATTGTCCAATAGAACAAGGATGTCAGCATGTTAAACCAAGCATGCCATGGACTGGGGATAGCCAACTTACCTGGAGTCTGCAAGATCCTTCCCCATGTATGAAAGCTACCCTCCTCTCCACACCCCCACTCTTAATAGAGATTTCTGGACCCAAGGGTAGGTGGAACGATGACCATGTCCAGCTTGAAGCAGCTAGAGGAGCACGAGACCTTCGACCATTGTCCTTTATAAGAATATAAATGGTATTAAGTCTGAGAGGGGGGAGTTGTTATTTTTTATTTTTATAAAAATTAATTAATTAATTTTGAAAAAGAATAATATAGGAAAGGGTGAAGCCAAAGAACTTGTATGCACGACCATTGGACATGAGTTATGAGGGTTCAGAATACTGAGGGAAGGAGGGTACTGGGCAGAGGGGAGCTAAGGGGGGAAAATTGGAACTATTGTATCAATATAATCAATAAAATATACCAAAGAAATAAAGAGAAAAACAAACAAAAAAAGTTACAAATGATATTATTGCTTAGGATCAATATTTATGTTTCTATAATTAGATTACTATGTAGAACCAGTATAACTGGGTGGTTAAAGATTTAGTATGAATGTTATTAGAAGTGCTAGATAGCTACTTGATACCTTGAGATTGTTTTAGAAAGAAAACCTTGATGACGTGACTGAAGTGCTTGCATACACATGCACACACATACATACACATACACATTTCTCTCTTTTTAAAAAATATGTTTTATTGATTATGCTGTTACAGTTGTCCCAATTTATTTTTCCTTTTCTCCCCTCCACCCAGTGGCCTCCCTCCTTCCTGTTGTCCCCCGCCCTTTAGTCCATGTCCATTGGTTGTGCATATAGTTATTCTCAACCTCCTCCTGTCTACTCCATTCCCTCCTACTATGCTTCTTAATTCCTGTACCATCTCCGTTCCTTTCCCCCTTCCCCCTCCCTACATACCCATAGTTCTTTTTCCACTCTCGTTGCCTATTTAGTTTGCCTTTGTTTTGATTCCCTAACTTCTGTTGTTGGTTGTTGTGATGCAGTTTTCATTTTAATGTTTATAGTTTTGATCCTCCTTCTTCTAAACCAGTCCCTTTAACATCTCCTATAAAAGTGGTTAGGATCTAATGAATTCCTTCAGTTTTACTTTGTCCTGGAAGCACTTTCTTTGCCCTTCCATTCTGAATGACAGTTTCACTGGATAGAGTTTTTGTGGCTGTAGATTTTTGCTTTTCATTACTTTGAATATTTCTTACCAGTCCCTTCTTGCCTGCAGGGTCTCCTTTGAGAAATCAGCTGATAGTCTAATTTGGACTCCTTTGTACATGATTCTTCTCTTCTCTCTTGCTGCTTTTAAGATTCTCTCTTTATCTTTAATTTTTCACAATTTGATTATAATGTGTCTTGGTGTGGTTCTCCCTGGGTCCAGTTTTTCTGGAACTCTCTGTGCTTCCTGAACCTGTAAGTCTATTTCCTCCCCAAATTTGGAAAGTTCTGCTTCATTATTTTTTCACATAATTTTTCAATTAAGTTCTTCTTCTATGCCCTCTGGCAATCCTATAATCTGTATGTTCGATCTCTTATAGCTGTCCCAGAGGTTTCTGATCCTCTCCTCACTTTCCTTACTTTTTGTTTCTTCTTTCTGCACTGGTTGACTGTTTGTTCCTTCTTTATGTTTTGGTTTGTTGATTTGATCCCTGGATTTTATTTCCTCACCATTTGTCTCATATGTGTTTTTGTTTGTTTCAGTATGAGTGGCTTTCTTTCCTTCCCTGTCTTGTTCCAAATCTTTTGTTAATTCTGTAAGCCACCTTATAATTATAGCTCTGAACTGAGCCTCAGAAAGGTTTCCTATTTGTTGTCTGTCAGGTTCCACATCTGCTGCCTGGTGAGCTGCATCACCAGGATTTCAATTGTTGTCTGCTTCATTCTGACAAATTTGTGTTTAGCTTTGCTCCCTAGGCAGGCTATAGGGGGCAGAGCCTCATGCACTCATCACTACCTGGCGACCGCCAGCGATCTGTGACCTTTTTCACTGTACTGTGGCGCCTTGTGTGGGGGCTGGGGTCCAAGATGGATTACTGCCATTACTCTCTGCTGAGAGATCGGGATCTGTCCCCCTACCCTCTGGGCCTCTCCGTCTGAGGCATTGGGGGGTCTTCCTTTCCCAGTGTTGGGATCCAGAGCTGCTGGGACTTGACTGCAGCTGGGATTGCTCCTCTGGCATTTCTCTCAGTTCCGCCACTATCCTCACTGCTACCGCAGACAGCACCGCATTTTCTCACCCCTCCTACCCATCCAGACGAGCACCGCTGGTTTATAACTTCATACATTGGGCTTCCATGTGGTTTTATTTTCTGGAATTTCTGGTTATCTTTTGTTTGACGTAGTTGTCTTCCTACTCGGTTGTAGAGAGAGACCAAGCATGTCAGTTTAAGCCTCCATCTTGGCCAGAAGTCCCACATATTTCTCTTTGAGGGTGTAGGTGGGGCAGGTGAGGAGCTTATAAAGGAATAATTAATGTAAATTATTTAGAGTGTATTATTAACTATTTTTAAAGGAAATTAAACACTGTATTATAGAGCTTTTATACTGAGGCAAGAAAATTAGAATCATTAATAGTAGAAATCATAAAATGAAAGGCAAACTTATTCAATGCCTCAAAGGAAGGCCCTTTTAATTGCTTATTTTTCTCAAGTATTTCATTATTCTTGCTGGTAGAATGTAAGATGAGTTGCTGGACTAGAGCCTTCCCAGAGGCACTGGGTGCTTAGATAATAAAACAAAATGTTTGGCAGAGAAGTGATTGTTTATGCTTTTCTTTTATTGCTTAGTGAAGGCCAACATGTTACTTTAGAGAAATCAATATTTCTGAACTGCATACTTTTTAGATGCCTAAAGGAAATGAATCCTTGTCCATCTTAAATGTTAATTTAACCCTCTCTCTGCTACAGGAGAACAAAGTTGATTCTTCCTTATAATTTAATTGCTTTGTTTTGGTGAAAAGATAATCTCCAAAAAACTTATGACTAATTAGTGTTAGCTTTAATATTATAACCAGCCCACTCTTCCTTCTTAAAAAATATAAACTGGATCTGGGGTTCCAGAGAGTACTGTATAAGATGAGAATATATGCTGAGGCCATGACTAAATTATCTCTATCCTTATTCAGTTTCAAACCTTTAACTTAAACAGCACCTCCCCATTGAGGCTTTTCTCTTGCTCTCAAGACCAATTAGATTTCCTGCAATATATTCTCAGTGCTGTCTAGTTTTCTTCTATCATAGCACTCTTCTCATTTTATTGTTAATATTTACCTAACCTTCTGTCTTTCTGCTACACTGTAAACTCCATGAGTACAGAGATTCTTTATTGTTTTCAAGACCAGTGTTTGGTTCAGGGTCAGGCGCAAATAAATGTATGTATTTTGCAGGGCTGAGTGAATTTCATTGAATGGGCTCCCACCACATCTGATGACTTCAGAGCCTGGGTGGACATCATTACTCTCACCTCCAACTTGAAGAAACGGAGCCTCGGGGTTCACATGATTTACCCTGGGTTCATAGTAAGAGGTAATTTTGGTAGTTTCAAATATAGTCTGCACATTGCTTCAGTCCATGCTTCTTCTACTCTAAAATGATTCCCTCAGCATTTCCTAAACTCCAGCCATTTCTTTCCTGGAATGAAGGCTAGAGGAACCTGACTTCCCTCTTCCCTATGGTCTCATTAAAAGCATTGTCCAGGGGAGTCTTATTTGCCTCATTCTTAGCTAAAATCATGTCAAGTGGTGGTAGGCAGAAGGCAGCATTCTTTTCCTCTAGATAACTCACAACTTTTAGAAGAGGAGGGTAGGCATTAAATAGACAACTCGGGAAAACTGGTGTGGGTTAGCCTGAGTGGCATCATTAAAACCCAAATTAAAGGATAAGACCTCTGTAAAAAAAAAGAAGGAAATTTTACCCTTTGCAGCAGCATGGATGGACCTGGAGAACATTATGCTAAGTGAAATAGGCCAGTCAGAGAAAGACAAATAGCATATGATTTTACTCATATGTGAAATCTAATGAAGAAACTGAACTAACAAGCAAAACAGAGACAGATTTATAAAGAGCAGGCTGACAGCTGTCAGGGTGGGGTGGGGGATTTGGGTGGTGTCCAAGTAAGGAGGGTGGGGGAATTGAGCAAAAAATAAAAAGAAAAGAACTCATGGACAATGAAAACAGTGTGGTGATGGCTGGTGGGTGGGGTGTTGGAGGAGATGGAGGAGGATATAGGGGATTAAATAGTGATGGAAAGAGTCTTGACTTGGGGTGGTGAACATATAATACAATGTACAGATGATGTGTTGTAGAATTGTGAATCTAAAACCTATATAATTTTGTTAACCAGTGTTACCCCAATAAATTCAATAGTAAAAAATAAAAAGTAACAGGTGAGACATTATGTTGATATGCTGGGATGTACTAGGAGCACAGATTGACATTAATGCTATCCTGGAACATGCTAGAGTTTCAGAGATTCAGGAGAAAAACAGGACTGCTCCAGTCTACCTAAGAGCTCAGAGGCATATGGAATATATAACCTGAGCAGTTTGTGCCATAGCCCAAAGGAAATTCTAGCTCAGGAGTTGGCAGGGCTCAGGTCCCAGATTGGCCCCACTGCTTGTTTTACATGGACCATGAGCTAAGAGTGATTTTTACACTTTCATGTGATCTTTAAAAAATTACATGAAGAATAATATTTCAAGACACAAAATTGATATGAAATCCAAACTTCTGTGCTTATAAATAAAAATTTATTGGAACAGAGTTATGCTAATTTATTTACATCTTATTTATTACTGATTTGGATAACACTAGAGTTAAGTTGTTGTGACAAAGATACCTACTCTGCACAGCCTGAGATATTTATTTGTCTGGTTCTTTTGAGGAAAGGTTTGCTGACCACTGCTCTAGTTGAGCATTATAAAGAAGAAATTTGTACCTTTAGTGGGATGGCAAAATTGCATTGCTCAGCAATCTTTCCAGATAAAAAGTTCCAACAGTTGAAAGTTAATAGTCTATACAAACCTTTTACTGCTTCCAAAAATAGCAGTCACCATAAGCCATTCCTACACACACACACACACACACAGAGACCCACACACACCCTTTCCAATCTTCAAAACCAGAGCTCATTAAGCCAATTTTTCTAGTCTTGTGGGCTGGGCATCCCATGTTACCAGTAACCACATTGAATGATATTTCTGCCACTGTCTGCATGGTCAGGGTTTTGACATAGACCATGCCCTTTCTCCAACACACAATATCACATCTTTTCCAAGTTGTGGTTGAAAAGAAGTGAGTTTACTTATAGAAATGAATAGATAAGAACAGCAAAAAGGAGGGTGGAACTATACTTCACCATTTATTGAGCAAGTTTTATTAGTACTTTAAAATAGTTTGAAAGCAAATTTCAACCAGTATACTTGATATCTAGACCTGTGGAGTAATTAATAAGTTAAAAAATGACTCATTTCCTTCTACAATGTAATGAATCACAGAGGCATGTTTTAGTATTATCACCACTTTGAATGATAAAACATTGCTCTGCAGAGTTATAATGAGATGACTCATACAGGGTAAGTTTATGGGCAGTTAGGATCTAGACCCAGTTTTTTGTTTTTGTTTTTTAAATCTGGAGTCTATTGCCTTTATTTCACAATATCTTCATACCAAACTACAAATTAGTCTATGGAAATGATTTAAGAATTATGATCATTTGTTATTGTCCCCACAGTCAGAATCTCTGGCATTATGGAGAACTCAGTGATCAGATAGACTAACAGGAATTTTTTTTCATGAGCTGCAGTCACTTGTCACTCAACCGTTTATTCATCCACCTAACAAACATTTATTTAGCAACTATTATGTACCCAGGAACTGAGGGTAAGAAGACAAATAAAACATCATCTTTGCTATCAATAAGCTTATGGTGGAGAGAGGCAATTAAATCAATGGTTATGGTGTGTAAAAATGTAATGAGAGCACAGAATGAAGTAACTTAAATCATACTGGTGGAATTCTGGAGGAAATAGTACTTGAGTTGAGTTTTGAGTGATGAATGAGGTCTCTCTTAGCTAAAGAAGGGGTTGGGAAATAATAGTTCACGAATGGTGAACAGTCGTCGTCGTTGGCAGCTGTCCGTCTCGAGAGACGATGGCGTAGCTTCTTGAGCGTCTATCTGCACCGCCGAGAATGGCTGTGCAGTCCGACTCGGGAGTGACAATCCCTGCTGCACTTGTTACAGGTGAAGGCAGATGGCTGTTGTTGCTGCTGTTGACGCTGCTTCTGCCTCGATCTTTTCTGGACCGCCTCCTCGTTGCGCGCAGCCTCTGCGCGTGACGTACCTTGCCTGACCGCGAGCCTCCAGGCTAGGCGGTCATCTGCTTGAACTTCCCATGTGTTGAGATTGATGGAGCATTGTGTCATGTCCTTTTTGCAGATGTCTTTGAACCGCAGTTTTGGGCGCCCTGTCATCCTCCGGCCTTCTGCTAGCTCGCCGTAGAGGAGGTCTTTGGGAATACGGCCTGCATCCATTCTTTTGACATGGCCGAGCCACCTGAAGCGTCTCTCACTAAGAACTGCATGCAAACTGCTCATGTTGGCTCGCTTCAGCACCTCGGTGTTGGGGACCTTATCCTGCCAGGCGACATGCAGGACGCGTCGCAGGCACCTCATGTGGAAGCTGTTGAGTTTCCTTTCGTGCCTTGCGTAGGTGGTCCACGTCTCGCTGCCATAGAGGAGAGTGCTGAGTACGCAGGCTTGGTAGATGCGCAGTCTGGTTTTCTCAGTGAGGCTGGAATTGTTCCACGCTCGCCGGTTCAGTTTGGCCATAACTGTGGCTGCCCTGGCGATTCTCCGATTGACCTCCAAGTCGACTGACAGAGAGCTCGAGATGGTGGACCCGAGGTAAGTGAAGTCGTTGACAACCTCCAGGGTGTATCCGTCGATGGTGATGCACGGGGGAGTCCCCGTGCCTTGAGCCATAACGTTCGTCTTTGTCAGGCTGATGGCTAGTCCGAACTCCTTGGATGCATGGGAAAGGCAAGTGACTAGCTGCTGGAGTCCCTCTTCGGAGTGTGATGTCAAGGCTGCGTCGTCGGCGAAGAGCATCTCACGGATGAGCACCTCTTTGACTTTGGTCTTGGCTCTTAGACGGGCCAGGTTGTAGAGCTTGCCATCGGATCTGGTGTGAATGAAGACACCCTCGCTGCAGTCCTTAAAGGCGTATTGGAGGAGCATGGAGAAGAAGATTCCGAACAGCGTAGGCGCGAGGACGCAGCCCTGCTTTACTCCGCTGCTGACTGGGAAGGCCTCAGAGGTTGCGCCGTTGTAGGACACCGTGCTGTGCATGTTGTCGTGAAAGGACATGACCACAGCAAGCAGATGTGGTGGACAGCCAATCTTCCGTAGCAAGGTGAAGAGTCCGCTTCGACTGACCAGATCAAACGCCTTCATGAGGTCGATAAAGGCGAGGTAGAGTGGTTTATGCTGCTCGTGACACTTCTCCTGCAGCTGGCGTAGGGAGAAGATCATGTCCACTGTTGATTGGCCAGCTCTGAAGCCACACTGGGACTCTGGGTAGACGCGGGAAGCAAGGGTCTGCAGGCGGGCAAGAGCGACCCGGGCGAATACTTTGCCGACGACGCTGAGGAGAGAGATGCCCCGGTAGTTGTTGCAGTCGCTGCGGTCTCCTTTGTTCTTGTACATGGTGATAATGTTGGCGTCTCTCATATCCTGGGGGATGTAACCCTCCTTCCAGCAGAGACAGAGTAGATGGTGGAGCGGCTGTAGCAGGACTGGTTTCCCGCTCTTTAGGATTTCTGGAGGGATTCCGTCGCTTCCTGGTGCTTTCCCACAAGCGAGGCGGTCGATGGCTTTGCCGAGCTCTGCCGCAGTAGGTGGGGTGTCTAGCTCCTCCATGACTGGTAGGTCTGGGATGGCGTTAAGAGCAGTGTCTGTTATGGTGTTCCTCGTCGCGTACAGCTCGAGGTAGTGCTCGGTCCACCGCCGCATTTGCTGTTCCTGGTCAGTGATGACCTTACCTGTCTTGGAGTTAAGGGGGGTGATCTTGGAGGGGATTGGGCCTGTTACCTTCTTGATACCCTCATACATTCCTCGTGCGTTGCCTATATCGGCGGCTTCCTGGATGCTTCTGCACAGGTTTAGCCAATAGGTGTTGGCACAGTGGCGGGCGGTCTTCTGGACTTTGTTCCTGGCAGCCTGTAGAGCTTGAAGTGTACTGGGAGTGGGCGTGGCCTTGTAAGCCAGTAGGGCCTTCCTCTTAGCCTCGATCACGGGTTCCATTTCTTCCCAGTGAGCCTCGTACCAGTCAGCGTTCTTCCGCTCTTTCTTCCCGTAAGCAATAATGGCGGAGTTGTATATGGCGTCGCGGAGACGTGACCAATTGGATTCGATAATGTCGTCTGCCGCCATTCCCTCGCCGAGTGCATCTTCCATCCTGTTGATGAATTGCTGGATCTTAACTGGGTTGCTGGCACAACTGGTGTTGATGCGTGGGCGACCCTTCATCTTGGAGTGGTGCAACCTCTTCGACGTTATGCGCACCTTGCTTACCACGAGGGCATGGTCCGTGTCGCAGTCTGCACTGTGGTAGCTGCGGGTGAGGAGGGTGCTGCCAATATCCGTTCTTCTGGTGATGACGAGGTCAAGCTGGTGCCAGTGGCGGGAGCGGGGGTGCCTCCATGACACCTGGTGGATCTCTTTGCACTTGAAGAATGTGTTTGTCACGCACAGGCCGTGGTGACACGAAAGCTCAAGCAGTCGCTGACCATTCTCATTGATCTTTCCTCTCCCAAAGTTTCCGAGGCAGGTGGGCCAGGCCATGTGGTCGGCTCCTACTCTTGCGTTGAAGTCTCCAAGGAGATAAAGAGCGTTGCTTCTGGGGATCTTGGATAACGCTTCGTCCAGTGCATGGTAGAACTGTTCTTTCTCTTCAGTGGTGGCGCAGAGGGTTGGGGCGTACGCGCTAAGAATGCTGACTGGGTCGAAAGTTGTTGACAATCGGAGGGTAAGTAATCTCTCTGTGCCTCCTGTGGGTGGCTCTATGGAGTTAACAAGCGTGTTCTTCACAGCGAACCCAACACCGTGCTGTCTTGGTTGGTCCAGAGACTTCCCTTGCCAGTAGAAGGTGTAGTTGGTTTCTCTGATAGTTCCGTTGTCGGCCAACCGGGTCTCCTGTAGAGCCGCAATGTCGATGTTTAGTCGTGCCAGTTCCCTGTCGATGACGGCGGTTTTCCTGGCATCATTGATCCACGGAAGGTCTGCAGTAAGTCCGGGACACATGGTCCTGATGTTCCAGCTAGCGAGGCGAAGAGCTGGAGGCTTCTTTCTTGTTTTTTGCTTGGAATTGCCTGGTGCGAGTGTTTTGTGGCCCACTTTTCGAGAGACGCCTCTCTGATCCCCACGCACCCAGTGGGGCAGGCGAGCCATGGCGAGACGGCACCTAATTGGCTGGGGGCTGCCCAGCTTGAGGCGGGCGGTAGCTGTCCAGTGAGGTGCGATGACCTCTCCCACCGTCAGAGGAGACCCCTGGCGCTCGTTTCCTTCGCCAATCGGATGAGCTTATAACCGGTATCTGTCTCCTCCCGTGTTGAGTCGACATCTTGCGATGACGCTGAGTGTCCTCTCCAGTGAAGCTACAAAGCCTGGGCAGGGTGATATGGAGGGCCAGCTGTTGCCCATGCAGCAGACCCCCCCTCTCTTCGCAGCTGAAGGATCCAAGGGGAAAGACAGAGTCAATACAGCTTGGCTTCAGGTGCGCCGCAGGAGTTGCCGGTGTTGACTACAACGTCAAACCGCCTTAGAGACTCCGGCTCCGGATTTTCTGTCGGGGTTTACTCCCTTAGCCTTTCCCCTGAAGAGGTATGCCGCAAGGCAGCGGAGGTTTTTTGGAATCAGAGTTTTCCTTCTCTGATGTGCCCTGACTGGAAGATCGAACCAGCGACACTTAGCTCGCAGGCCGACGCTCAATCCACCGAGCCAAACCAGCCAGGGTTGGTGAACAGTATGGAGAGAATATATGTCGATGTATATAGAAAAGCATAGAAGTTTAATAAGTTTGACTCATAGCATATATCGTATCGTATCGGCAGCCGTCCGTCTCGAGAGGCGATGGTGTAGCTTCTTAAGAGTCTATCTGTACCGCCCAGAATGGCTGTGCAGTCCGACTCGGGAGTGACATGGTATCTGTCTCCTCCCGTGTTGAATCAACATCTTGCGATAACGCTGGAGTGTCCTCTCCAGTGAAGCTGAAGCTACAAAGCCTGAGCAGGGTGATATGGAGGGTCTACTGTTGCCCATGCAGCAGAACCCCCCTCTCTTCGCAGCTGAAGGGTCCAAGGGAAAGACGGAGTCAATACAGCTTGGCTTCAGGCGCGCCGCAGGAGTTGCCGGTGTTGACTACAACGTCGAACCGCCTTAGGGACTCCGGCTCCGGATTTTCTGTTGGGGTTTACTGCCTTAGCCTTTCCCCTGAAGAGGTATGCCGCAAGGCAGCGGAGGTTTTTTGGAGTAAGAGTTTTCCTTCTCTGATGTGCCCTGACTGGAAGATCGAACCAGCGACACTTAGCTCGCAGGCCGATGCTCAATCCACTGAGCCAAACCAGCCAGGGGAACATAGCATATATATATATGCTAGTGGACAGTGCCTGTGAAGAAAATGAGGTTGGCACCAGATTAATAATTGTTTTGTATGTTGAGTTAAAAGGTTTAAATATTTTATATAAATTGATAAAAGCCACATAAAGGATTTCAAACATAGATGTGATATAATCAGTCTTGTGTTTCAGAAAGATTATTTTGGTGGCTGAGTAGAATACGCAACGTTGTTGGGGCTAGTCTGTCATGAGGGAGACCAGTTAAGAAGCTATTACAATAACTGAAGCAGACTTTTCAAGTACAATAAAAGCTGCAATCCAAGTTTTCAGAGAAAATAACTGCAAACTATAGTTCCATGTATCTAAGTGATATTTTAAGATTAAAGATAAAACAAAGACATTTTCAGACAAGAATGGAAAAAAGTTGACCATTCATAGACCTTCATTGAAAGAACTATTAAAGGACTTACTCTAGGGAAAGGAAATTCAACCAAGAAGGAAGGTCTTAGATGAAATTATAAATGATGATTAAAAAGATGGTAAAAAAGAAGGTGGTATTTATGTAGGTAAATCTAAATATGTATTGACTACTTATCATAATTCACTATTGGAAAAAATTTTCTCTGAGGACATGCAAGAAACTATTAACAGAAGTTACTATTGAAAATGATTTAATAATAAACAATGAAAGAAAGACTTTTTAGTTTTCATTATTACTTTATAAAATATATAAAAGTGATAGTAAATAAGTTTTTATTTCAGAGAACCTATTTGGAGTTGAATTTTTTTTAAGAGAAAAATTTCATTTTTACTTTACTCAAATAGTTTGAACTGTGTATATAAGTATGGTTTTCCAAAGGTGCTTGAGAAAATATATTCATTCCTTTTGAATTCTCTGTAAAGTTTAAATTCTTACTACCAAATATCACAAAACACTTTGATAGACACATAGAGATAAGTGTAAAAGTATAATAATATATAAAGTCACACAAGCAAGAAAGTGTTGATATAATAGAACAAAGGTAACAATGGTAATATGTGTAGGAACAAGAAGCAGGCAGAAGAGAGATAATTAAATAACAAGCAAATTAAGATCCTGTTCAATTTGAGAGGAAGATGAAGACATTTAATATATTTATATAATGTTAAATGGATGTATATTAAAATTTAAGGGGAAGCAAAAATATGAGATTTTTAAACAGAATTCTCTCAAAAATTGTTCAAGCAAAAAATAAATTAGTAAGACTACAAAGCATTAAAAAAATGTGTGATTGGATATATGTATGCACTCAATATTTAAGTCACATTGTGTTCAAGCACTCAAGGAATATTTATAAAAATAGATCATGTTGGAGACCATATAGCAAAAATCTAGTATCATACAGAACATCTTATCTAACCACAGTGCCATTAAGCTAGAAATCAATAAAAAAATATAATCAATTTCTCTATACTTTTGAAGCTTTAAAAGATACTTTAACTCATGAATCAATTAATCAACATGAAATTTAAGAAATATTTCAAACTAAGTGGAGCATGAAAATGTTATTGAAAGAGGGTGAGTGATTTCTCCCACAGACAACAATTATAAAAACCAGGCAAAAAATGGAAAATGTTTGAAAACAGGAGGAAACTTGAAACAAGTTTATTCATTAAAGACTTAATGCATGGAGTAAAAAAATATTAATTAATGACTTCTCTGCCTGGGGCCGCTCCATAATTCCCTTACTTATTCAGACACTGGCATTAATGACTTGAAGGAGGAAATGATAGTTTAGCAGAGCAGTTGGAAATTTTAAGGACGAATTTGAAAGGAAAATGGATTTTATCCATTTTCAACACAATGGATAAAATCTAAAATCTGAGCATAAACTGTCCAAATCCTTGGATGAGTAGAATTTATAGGAAGAGGCTACACTTGAAAATTACAACTTCTTCTGGTTAGATTTTTTTAGTTTCAGTGCCTTTGAGTACATTTCCTAACACATGCATAGTGAAAGCTGTAGGAAGTGGAAATCCTACTGGCTTGAAGTGTCATAGCACAGAATTTAGGGTTGGCATAGCAACTGGAAATTTAGGAAACAAAACTTGGAATCAAGAGAAGCACTGAAAAAGTAAGCTTCAAAATATGAGTATAAATTTTGCATAAATCTTTGGCTGATTGTTTAACTACACAGGTGTTAGGTAGATCCCTCCAAAGGCCAAGCTAAAAAATCAGCAGCTAGATACCAAAATCCACATGATAGCCATGAGAGATTTCACAGTTTGGATCCAAGCAAATTAATTGTCTATGAGGACAAATAACCCAAAAAGCCTCAGAAAAATGGCAGATTTCAGAGTTTTTACAGTGCATAATATATTATCTATAATGTCTAGTTTTCAACCAAAATTTTTTTGATATGCAAAGAAATAGAAAAATTTGTCCTATAATCACAACAAACTAATAGTATCTGATTCCAAGTGGCCCACAGTTGCATTTAACGACAAAGAATGTAAAATGGCTTCATAACTATGTTCAAAGAACTTAAAATATATTCAGAAATTAAAGGAACACATGGTATAATGAGTAAACAGATAAGAAATCTCAACAGAGAAATGGAAACAAAAAAAAAAGAAAGAAAGAAATGGAAATTCTGGTGCTGAAAAGTACAATAATTTATGAAAACTTTACCAGGTGGACTTAATACAATACTTCTAGAGATTCCTAAGATGGTGGCCTAGTAGGTAAAACTGAGCCCACTTGCTCAAGCCCACAGCATGGATTTTTGGCTGATCTTCCAACAAGTGACCTGAACAATCAATGGAATCTCAGGTGATATAAATTTTTGGAGACAAGGAGTACAGAGGATGCTTTGCACCAACCAGTAAGAGATTTTATAAATTGAAGGGGAAATACCCTGTGCAAGGAGCCTACAGCAGTGGAGACACCAGACAAAAAAAAAAGCAGCTTGGTAGCTCCCTCTTCTCCCAAAGTGGGGGGTCCTGGTCCCTCAGAGGGAATCACCAACCCTAATCATGAGAGACTTTGGAGGATACCTTCTGGGAGACAGGCAGCACACACACAATGAGCAGCATGTTTATAACTGCAGTCCAACCAGGAGAGTTTCAGAGAGAAATTCTATCTCTTAAAACTGTCACAGGCACTGGCAAGGTAGGGCCAGCCCTGACTGAGAGACTATTTGCTTTTCGGGGAGGTGGAGTGTGTGGAGAACCAGTCAGTGACCCAGTGCTGCAGTGGGGTGCTGCAAAAAGAATTTTTAAAAGGGGAGCTAAAGCATGGCTAAGCAGAGAACAACACACATGTGCAGCTACCCTGCTAGCAGAGAAACCAGACTGAAATCACAGTTCATTCCCACTGAATCCATCTGGGCAGGAAGATCAGAAAGCTACACAGTGAATAGATTGTGTGGCACCACCTAGCATGGCTAGTGAGGGTGGGGCTGTGCAGAATGGAGAGTTCAGTTCTGTGTCTCCTCAGAGAGCAGTGAGCTGAGAGCTAGATGCACAAGAGCTGAGTGCCTGATATTCTTTGCAGCTAGGCACTTTCCTTAACCTCACATGAGTGGAGTAAAAACCCCTGGGAAAGGGAAGGCATGTCCAACTCCCAATGCAGGATTGCAAACTCTGAAGAACAGTAGGCCAGGCTCAAGATCCCCCGATTGGGTGCATATCCACAGGGGAAAGAAAGAGCATCCCCAAAAGGGCTCTTTCTGAACTTTTGTCAGTTGTGACAGGTGTCTTAGGCACCATTCCACTGAAACCAGCAGAGAAGAGAGATTAGAAATGGGCACAGCAAGGGGTATTCAGGGCCCAACCCAGCACTGGCTTTTATACAGAGCTGCCCTCAGTGCCAAGCAGAAAAGAGCTAACCTTTTACACAGATGGGCCCACACATGAAACAGGTTGTTAATTCATCAGAAGCTATTTATTACTGGAAATAATGTGGGACAGACCAAGACATGTGGCACTGGGGTGTGGGGACACATCCACAATCTTCCCTAAAGTTTGAACAGCACATCCAAGAAGAGATCCAGGTCTCCAACCCTTCTGATTGCACCAGAAGCATCTTCAAGAAGCAGGCAGAGGTGGTACCTGCAGTGCTGTCAGACATTAGATGAACCACTCCTGGGCCTTGTGCTGATAAAAAGCCAGCATGACAAGGCAGCAAGGAACAGCCAAGCCTGAAAGAGACAGCCACAGACTGTGGCTCACTTGTAGTCTCAAACAGGCTGCCTAAAGCTAGACTGGGACACCATCTGACATTACCAGAGATGGATCCAGAAGGCGTAAACAGTAGGAAAACACTAAACTCTGCTGAGACAAATTTCACCTTGTTATTTTTCATTATTTGCCTTATTTTTTCCTCCTACCTTGCTTTTTACCATTTTTACTTTTTCTTCTATTTTGTTCCTATTATTTTACTATTTTTATTATAGTTCTATTTCAAATCTCATATTTTACTTTTCATTTCTCTTACTCATTTTGCCTTCTTTCTTCCCTTTCTTAGTTTTATTTTAGATTTAATTTTTACTTTCTATGCCTTGTTTCTATTCTCCACTCTTACTATTTCTCCTCTCTCCATCATCTCAAAACCATTTTTCTTTCCATTAGTCATCTCTCTTCTAATATCCTCATTCACTTTCCACCTTTATTAATATTTGCTTGTTTGCCATTGATGTGGTTGTTGTTGCATTTTTTTCAATTTTATTCCTAGATGTTCACTATTTTTAAAAAATTTTAAATCTCCTATTTTACTGATCCTTTGTCCTACCCCATTATGTCTTTCTCCTGCCTTTTTCTATTTGGGTTTTAAATTTTATTTTTTCCCTTTCTTAGTCCGGTTTCTATTCCTTACTCTTATTATTTCTCCTCCCTCTATCTTCTCAAAATCATTTTTTCTTTCCTTTAGATATCTTGTAATTCTTTCTTATTTCTTATAACATTGTTATTCTCCACCGTTATTAAGCTTTGCTCATTTTTAGTTGATCTTGCTGTGGTGGTTGTTTTTATTCATTTTTGTTACTTTTTTTGTGTGCTATTTTATTTATTTGAAACCTCATATCATACTCTTCCCATTTCTTACTCCATTTTGCCTTCTTCCCTCCCTATTTAATTTTCATTTTAAATTTTACTTTCTCCCTTTCCTCACTGTGTTTCCATCCCCTATTCTTATTCCTTCTCCTCCATTTACCCCCTAGGATTATATCCAAAGAATCCTGAAACACCAATTCAAAAGAACCTATGCACCCTTATGTTCATAGCAGCACTATTTACAATAGCCAAGTGCTGGAAACAACCTAAGTGCCCATCTGTAGATGAGTGGATGAAAAAATTGTGGTACATTTATACAATGGACTACTATGTAGCAGAAAGAAGAAGGAACTTCTCCCATTTGCAACAACATGGATGGAACTAGAGAGAATTATGCTTAGCAAAATAAGCCAGGCAATGAAAGAAAAATACCTTATGCTATCACCTATTACAGGAAAGTAAAGAACAACACAAACAAATGAGCAAAATTGAACCAGAGGGCATAAGCCTATGATATTATTACCTGAGTGATTGTCTGTACATATAGGCCTCACTTAATCCTGTCTGCACTGCTGCCTGCTGAGACTCAATGGTTTGGCTGAACTAAGTGGCTGGAATACAACAAGGATGTCAGCCTCTTAAACCAAGCATGCCATTGTCTGGAGACAGCCAACTGACCTGGAGTCTGCATGATCCTTCCCCATGTGGAAAGGCCACCCTCCCCTCCACACCTCCAATCTTATTAGGGATTTCTGGACCCAAGGGTAGGTCGGATGGCAATTATGTCCAGCTTGAAGCAGCTAGAAGAGCTCAAGACCTTCACCCATTGTCCTTTATAAGATTATAAAGGGTCTTAAGTCTGAGGGGGGGATTGTTATTTTTTATTGTTAACAAAATTAATTAATTAATTAATTATTTTTTAAAAAAGAATAATATAGGAAAGGGTGAAGCCAGAGAACTTGTATGTATGACCCATGGACATGAACTGGGGGTGCGGGTTGGGGTTGCTGGGGGAGGGGTGGTGCTGGGCAGAGGGGAGCAAATGGGAAAAAACTGGAACTATTGTAACAATATAATCAATAAAATATACTTAAAAAAGAAAAAATTATTTATCTTTCTGTTAGTTATTTTTATTCTGTATCCATCTTCATTAAATTTGCTTCATTATGGTTGATATTGCAGTTACAGTTGGTGGGTATTTTTGCTGGTGTGGATTTTGTTTGCTGGGTTGTTTTGTTTTGTGCTGAGAGCATCTGTACAACAGCATACAAGCCATGGTGGGGTTTGTGACTCAGTCAGCCAGCCAGAGGGGAGAACCCACCAACAAATGAGCCAACAAAAACCAAAACCCAATAACAACAAGAGAGCACACATTAAATGCATAAAAGGCATCTCTAGAGCATCCAACTCAGGACATCAAGGATACTGTACAACTGAGTCCCATAGGTCTCCTACCACAGGCTACCACATAAAGATAGAGAGTCAAAAAGGTCAATCTAATAGCAGAAGCTCACAAAACAGGTCACCTAAAATGGGGACACAGAGAAACACAAAACAAAGGGAAAAAGGAATCCCTAGAAAAAGTGCCAAATGAAAATGATGCAGGTAATTTATCAGACATAGAGTTCAAAGTAATGGTTATAAGGATACTCAAGGAAATCAATGAGAACAAGGAACTTATTGGGAGCTACATCAGCTTTAAGAATAACATAGGAACTATGAATAAGAACCAGGAAGAGGACTTATGGCCAAGATGGAGGCCTAAACAGACACGCTGCATTTCCTCCACAACTAAAAAGGACTAAAACTACCTCAAAACTAGAGAAAACCAGAAGTTACAGAAAATTGAGCTGCATGTAAGTCTAACAAACAAAGACATAAAGAAGAAATACTCATTCAGACAGGTAGGAGGGGCAGAGCCAGGGTGAAGAGGACTCGCTGTGGTGTCGGCGGCAGCAGCAGCAGTGGCAGGCCAGTCAAACATTTAAAAAAGTAAAGAAGGAGATCTGGGAAGCGCTCCCAGCACCAGACCAGACCACAAAGCTCACAGTTCCAGTGCTGGAGACAATAAAGCCTCATTGCTTCTGACTGTGCAGACCAGTGGGGGCTGAGGCAGAGGCAGAAACTACTGGTCTCTCAGTGGAGTCTGCTTGTTTAAAGGGCCCCCAAGGTCCTAGAACATATGCAGACCCACCCACTCTTGGAACAATGACCAGGGCATCAGCTAGAGAGGTGCCAGGCCCATACGGAAGTGGGAGAAGTGCCTGGAAGAGAGGTGAATGCTGAGCAAGCGGCATTGTTCCCCCACAGAACCCTCCCCCATACACATTGCCACAATGTAGTGAAACAGGTCACCCTGTACTGATGAATACCTAAGGCTCCATGATACAATGTAACAGGTGTGACAGCTCTACCTAAGACATAGAAGCAAACAAACACAGGAGCCTGTCAAGATGAGACAAAGAAGTATGGCCCAAAAGGGAATCGATCAAGGTTCCAGGGGCAGAAATAACTGATGAGGAGATAGCCAACCTAACAGATGCATGCAGAGTTAAAAAAACTGGTGATAAAGATGATCAGAGGCTTGACAGATATGCTTAAGTATGGCAGTTGCATAAGGGAAGAAGTGAAGGCTATACTAAATAAGACCAAGGAAAATCCACACAAAACCAATGGTGAAGAGAAGGAAACTGGGGTTCAAGTCAATGATTTGGAACATAAGGAAGAAAAAAGCAGTCAATCAGTACAGAACGAGGAAACAAGAATTGAAAAAAAAGAGGAGAGACTTGGGAACCTCTGGGATAATTTTAAACATGCCAACATTTGAATCATAGGGGTGATGGAAGATGAAGAGGAAGAACAAGAAATAAAAAGCTTATTTGAAAAAATAATGAAGGAAAACTTCCCTAATTTGGTGAAAGAAATGAATATACAAGTCCAGGAAGCACAGAGAGTCCCAAAGAAGCTAGACCTAAAGAGGACCACACCAAGACACATCATAATTAAAATGCCAAAGGTTATAGATAAATAGAGAATCTTGAGAGCAGCAAGAGAAAAGCAGAGAGTTACCTACCAAGGGCTGCCTATAAGACTATCAGCTGATTTCTCAAAAGAAACTTTGCAGGCAAGAAGGGACTGGCAAGAAGTATTCAGTGTGATGAAAAGCAAGGACCTACAGCCATGATTACACTATCCAGCAAAGCTATCACTTAAAATAGAAGGGCAGATGAAGTGCTTCCCAGACAAAGTAAAACTAAAGGAGTTCACCATCACCAAGCCATTATTATATGAAATGTCAAAGGGACTTACTTAAGAAAAAGAGGATCAAAACTATAAACATTAAAATGACAACAAACTCACTACTATCAACAACTGAATATAAAAAATAAAAACAAAATCCAAATATGCAAATCAGAATAGGAACTGAACCATAGGTGTGGTGATCATTTGGAGGGTTATCAGCTGGGAGGCAGAAGAGGGAAAATGGGGAAATGGTGCAGAGATTAAGAAGCATAATCAGTTGGTACAAAATAGACAGGGGTAAGTTAAGAATAATATAGGAAAGGGTGAAGCCGAAAAACTTATATGGATGACCCATGGACATGAACTAAGGGGAGTCCAATTGCTGGAAGGAAGGGAGTACTGAGAAGAGGGTCGTAAAGGGAATGGAAATTGGGACTACAGTAACAACATACTCAATAAAATATGCTTTAAAAAAAAAAAAAGAACCAGGAAGAAATGAAGAATACAGTATCAGATGAAGAATACATTAGAAGAAATTAAAGCAGACTAGATGAAGCAGAGGATCAAATCACTGAGCTGGGAGACAATGTAGAGAAAACAGTCAGAACAACAAAAAGAAAAAAAAACTCAAAAAGAATGAAGATAGTTTAAGGGAACTGCAGGATCACATGAAAGGTAACAATATTTGCATCATAGGGATTCCAGAAGAAGAGAAAAGCAAGGGAAAGAAAACTTATTTGAAAAAATAATGACAGAAACTTCTATAACTGATAATGGAAAATGTCATCCAAGTTCAGGAAGCACAGAGGGTTCCAGTCAAGATGAACCCAAAGAGGCCCACTCCAAGACACGTTATGATTAAAATGGCAAAATTTAAAGACAGACAAACTTAAAGACAGCAAGGGAGAAATAGCTAATAACATATAAGGGAGCTCTAATAAAGCTATCAGCTGATTTCTCAACAGAAACACTACAAGCCAGAAGAGATGGGCATGAAATATTCCAAATAATGAAAAGGAAAGGCCTGCAACCAAGACTACTCTACCTAGCAAAGCTCTCAATTACAAAGGAGCTTCTCAGACACACACACAAAAAAACCTAAAACAGTAAATCTCCACTAAACTAGCATTGCAACAGATGCTAAAAGGACTGCTTTAAGAAGATGAAGAAAGAGAGACAGTGAAGAGAGTGAAACACAGGTACAAGGGAGAAAAATGGCAATGAATAAATACTTATCAATAATAACCTTAAATATAAATGGATTAAGTGTTCCAATCAAAAGACAGTGGGTAATGGAATAGATAAGAAAACAAGACCCTCATATATGCTGTTTAAAAGAGACCCACCTCAAACAAAATATATACATAGGCTGAAAGTAAAGGGATAGAAAAAATATTCCAAGAAAATGGACTGAAAAAAATCTGTGGTAGCAATTCTTATATTAGACAAGATAGACTTCAGAACAAAGACCATAAAAAGACAAAGAAAGTCACTACATAACACTTAAGGGAGTAATCCAATGAGAGAATAATCTTTGTAATCATATATGCACTCAACATAGAAACACCTAAATAATACAAGAAAAGTCCTAAAGGACTTTAAGGAGAATAACAACAATGTAGTTATCATTGGAGATTTTAACACTCTACTATTAACAATGTATAGATCTTCCAAACAAAAAAATCAACAAGATTATTGTGGCAGAGAACAACACTTTAGATCAAATAGATTTAATTGATATTTACAGAATATTTCAGCACAAAGAAGCCAAGTGTACATTCTCCTCAAACTTATATGGATCATTTTCAAAGATAGACCTGATGGTGGGACACAAAACAAGCCTTGAAAAATTTAATAAAATTGAAATCATATCAAGCATCTTCTGGTATACAATAGGTTGAAACTAGAAACCAACCTCAAAACGAGCAAACAAACAAAAAACTCTCAAGAACATTCAAATAGATGGAGGCTGAATAACATGTCATTAGATCATGACTGGGTTGACAATGAGATCAAACAAGAAATAAAAAGTCTCTGGAAACAAACGAAAATCAAATTAAAATCACAATGAGATATCACCTCACACCTGCCAAAATGGCTATTATTAATAAATCAATAAACAACAAGTGCTAGAGAAGATGTGGAGAAAACAGAACCCTAGTGCACTGTTGGTGGAAATGCAGACTAGTGCAGCTACTGTGGAAAACAGTATGGAATTTCCTCATAAAATTAGAAACACAACTGCCTTTTGATCCAGCAATTCCACTGCTGGGAATATAGCTTAAGAATCTCAAAGTATCAATTCAAAAGAACTTATGCATTCCTTTGTTCATAGCAGCTCTATTTACAGTAGCCAAATGTTAGGACCAGCCTAAGTGTCCATCAGTAGATGAATGGAATATTATGCAATAGGAAAAAAGGAAAGAATTTCTACCTTTTATGACAGCATGGTTGGACTAGAAACTATTGTGCTAAATGAAATGAGCCAGTTTGTGAAATACACATACCATATGATCTCACTTATAAGAGGAATCTAATGAACAAAATAAACTAATAAGCAAAATAGAACCAGAGACATGGAAACACGAAACAGACTGACAGCTGCCAGAGTGGCAGGGGAGGGGGAGAGGGAAGTGGGAAATAGTGGAAAGAAAGGGAAGGGGTTCATCAAAGAACATGTATGAATGACCCATGGACATAGACAAATGTGTGGGAATTGACTGTGGGAGTGGGAATTTGGCTGGGAGGAGGAGGGCAAAGGGGGGAAATTGGGATGAATATAATAGAATAAACAACAACAAAAATACCCTTTTAGATGGCAAAGCAAAAGGTCAGTGACCCTGAGGATGGGTAATAGAAATTATGCAATTTTGAGAGCTTATAAAAGGAGTGATAAAATATGAACAAAGACTTAGAGACTTGTGGAACAATATCAAGAGGTCCAACATATATAAACTTGGAGCTTTAGAAGGCAAGAAGAAAGAAAATTGGTGCAGAATTATGAGGGGGGGATCCCCAAATCCTGGAATTTATTTATAAAATTGTGTCTTTATTATTTTTAAGTATATTTTATTATGTTGTTACAGTAGTTCCAATATTTTTCCCTTTGCTCCCCTCTGCGCAGTACCCCCCTTCCCTCCAGCAATTGCACCCCCCTTAAGTTCATGTCCATGGGTCATGCATATAAGTTCTTTTACTTCACCCTTTCTTATATTATTCTTAACATCCCCCTGTCTATTTTGTACCAACTGATTATGCTTCTTACTCCCTGCATTATTTCCCTATCTACCCCTCCCCCCTCCCAGCTGATAACCCTCCAAATGATCCCCATTCCTATGATTCTATTCCAATTCTAGTTTGCTTACTTGGATTTTGTTTTTATTTTTTATATTCAGTTGTTTATAGTTGTGAGTTTGTTGTCATTTTAGTGTTCATAGTTTTGATCTCCTTTTTTTAAGTAAGTCCCTTTAACATTTTATAGAATAATGGCTTGGTGATGGTGAACTTTAGCTTCACCTTGTTTGGGAAGCACTTCATCCACCCTTCCATTCCAAATGATAGCTTTGCTGGATAGTGTAATCTTGGTTGTAGGTCCTTGCTTTTCACCAACTTGAATACTGCTTGCCAGTCCCTTCTTGCCTTCAAAATGTCTTTTGAGAAATCAGCTGATAGTCTTATAGGCAACCTTTTGTAGGCAACTCTCTGCCTCTCTCTTGCTGCTTTTAGGATTCTTTTTTTATCTTTCACCTTTGGCATCTCAGTCGTGATGCGTCCTGGTGTGGTCCTCTCTGGGTCTAGTTCGCCCGGGACCCTCTGTGCTTCCCAGACCTGTACGTTTATCTTCTTAGCAAAGTTTGGAAAGTTTTCCTTATTTTTTTTCAATTCTTTCTTCCTCATTCTGCACTGGTTGACTGTTTTTTTCTTCCTTATGTTCCAAATCATTGATTTGAACCCTGGTTTTCTTCCCTTCACCATTGGTTTTGTGTGGATTTTCCTTCGTTTCACTTAGCATAGCCTTCACATCTTCCCTAATGCATTTGCCATACTCAAGCGTATTTGTCAAGCCTGTGAGCATCTTTATCACCAGTGCTTTGAATTCTGCATCTGTTAGGTTGGCTATCTCCTCATCGCTTAGTTCTCCCACTGGAACCTTGGTCTGTTTCCCCTTTTGGGCCATACTATGTCTCCTCATTCTGACAGGCTCCTGTGTTTGTTTACCTCCATGTCCCAGATAGAGGTCACTCCTGTTATGTTGTAAGGAGCAGAGCCTTAGGGATTCATCAGTACAGGGTGACCTGTTTCACCATGTTGTGGCGCTGTATGTTGGGGAGAGGTCCGAGAGGGAAAAATGCCACCTGCCCAGCACTGGCCCCTTTTCCAGGTATCTCTTCTACTTCTGCACTGGACTGGTGCCCCTCTAGCTGCTGCTCTGGCTGTGGTTCCCAGAGTGGGTGGGTCTGCGGACGTTCTAGGACTATGGGGGTCCTTTAAACAAGTGTACTCTGCTGAGACCAGCAGTTTTGGCCTCCACCCCAACCTCCACTTGTCTGCACAGTTATAAGCAATGAGGCTTTCTTTTCCATGGTGCTGGGACCATGGGCTGCGAGGTCCAGTGAGGAGCTGAGAATGCTCCCCAGGTGTCCCTCCTGACTTTTTAAAACATGTGACTGCGCTTCCTGCTGGCCTGCTGAGGCTGCCACTCCTGCTGCCGCTGCTGCCACCACCACATCATGTCCTTACCGCCCCGGCTTCACCCCTCTTACCTGTCTGGATGAGTATTTCTTTTCTATATCTTTGTTTGTTGCACTTCCATGCAGTTTGATTCTTGGAACTTCTGGTTGTTTCTAGTTTTGAGGTAGTTGTACTCCTTCTTAGTTGTGGAGGGAGTCTCAGCGTGTCTGTCTATACCTCCATCTTGGCTGGAAGTCCTGTGTCTTTATTCTTCCATGTTTAAACTTCAGTCTCTTTCAAAGTACTCTCCATTTGATACAATACACCCATGCAAGACTTTTTTCCACACCTATCGAGACTTTTTTCCACTGCTCAAAACAGTTTTTGAAGTCAATTTTGATGCCTCTTAGTGCTTTTGCCATTTTAAAATCTCTTCCAAATCAGCAAAAATTTCCCTTTTTAGGCTTTTTTTTACCTGAAGAAACAAAAAAGTCACTAAGAGTAAGATTGATTGAGTAGGGAGGGAGAGGCATGGAGGTGAGCCAGTTTTGGTAAAAATCTGCTGAACATTCTGCGTGGTATTGGAAGGTGTGCTTGAAATCATCCATCATTAAATGGGCAAATGAGTTGAAAGAGTCAACGAAAAAAGTTCATTGAAGCCTAATTCAGCCTCTCACAACAATGCCAGCTGGTACATTGATACAGATGGGTTCCTAGAACACTCACTTAGTGAGGGAGGTCTGGAATACAAGGGGCCCATCCTCTAGAAGATAATTCTAGCTTTTTTGTGTCACCCCTCATGTTTGAAAATTAATGATGAAAATTTCTAAATTTGGTGAAAGCTTTTAAATTACAGAACCAATAAGTTCAGTAAGTCCCAAGTAACTGCACACTAATAAGCCAAGCTAAGTGCATCATAGTCAAACTTCAAAAAGCCAAACATAAAAAGATAAATTTTGAA
The DNA here is from genome assembly GCF_987537825.1 of Furipterus horrens. Lineage (NCBI taxonomy): Eukaryota > Metazoa > Chordata > Mammalia > Chiroptera > Furipteridae > Furipterus > Furipterus horrens. The sequence continues at coordinate 53,673,561 of NW_028327178.1, read as the reverse complement.
AGTGTCAAGAGAAAAAAATTACATACTTCACACAGGTGAACAATGGTAGATAAATGGGCAATATTTCAAAAAAAAAAGTCAGAGGTTGTTGGAATAACATATTCAAAAAAGTGAAAGAAAAACGCTATAATCAAAAATTCTGTGTCCATCAAACTATCTTTCAAAACTGAAGTATTAAATTAAAACATTTTCAGATGAACATTTTTAATGAAAAAAAATCATTGCTAGTGTTCTTATACTTCAAGGTATAGTAGAGAAATTCTTTCAAACTGAAAGAAAATGATACCTGACAGTAAATTTATCCTCAACAAAAAATAAGAGCATTAGAAATGACAAATAAATATATGAGTCTATATATATGAATATATATGACTTACCTTTAATTTTTATAAACTTCTGTTGCAAAATTTCTACATTTCATTAGAGGTAATTAAAAATTAACATTAAGTAGATTGTGATAAGTTAAAAATGCATATTGTAGCCCTTAAAGTAACCTAAAAATAATTCAAAGAAATGATACTAAAGGTGTAAACAACACATCCTCATGCTGACTGGATGGATTTGATAAAAACCCTTGATTGCCAATCAATGATGGCCACTCAATATTTTAGATAAGAAAATTGCCTAAGATAGCTGCCAGATATACTCTTTTTTGAAAGACAAGTATTAGCCTATTATTGATGACTGATTGAAACTGTATATATTATTAAGTGACATAAATTATATTGAGATATAAAATGCTGTGTATGCAATGGGTTATGTCATAAGAATACTCCAAGCAATAGTGAGCTGCACAGAAGTGTTTCCTCATTAAAAATAAATGGTATATTCAAGAATATGCTTCAGGGAAATCCACTTAAGGAACCTATTGCATATGCATTCAAGTGGCAACTATGTCTTTAAATCTCCCTTTAAATCATGGAGATTTAAAACATGGCTTATAGAAATCAGCCTAAATGTGGAGGTTCAACACATTGCAAAGGTGGCTGCATCATGGCCACTGATGGCTGGACAATTAGTGTAGAAAGTTAAGATAAATCCACTCAGTGGACATAATTTATAGTGATATTCCAAGTATCAGAGCCACTAAGTGATATTAACAAAAATGTACTATGACTTAATATTGACTCTTGGGCTACAGTCAACAAATTGGTGAGATAGTCTGGCAAATGAGCTTTACATGGCTGAAAAATAAAATAAATTCTGATATCAAGTTTAACGTTATGGAAAAGCATTGCAGACATTGTAGTAAGCGTTCTCTATGATGCACATTCGTGCCTCTCTGTGTCTTGGTATTGCAACATGTGTAGTCCTCTCCCTTATTGCAGCAGAGATGGTCTGTGTGACCCATAGAACAAGGTGGAAGTAATGGCATATAGCTTTCAAGGTTAGAAGATAAAAGACAATAATTCTGTCTAGGTTGTCTCAGTCAATTTCTCTCCTTTGAATCATTTATTCTGGGAAAAGCTAGTTGAATGTGGTATGTATATAACTGCAACCATGGAGACAGTTTGACAACCACTTCATGAGAGACTGTAAACCAACCAAGCTGCTACTGAATTCCTTACCCTTAGAAACTGTGAGATAATAAGTACCTATTTTTAAAAAAATGTTTTTGGGGTTAGGGTAAGAATATGGGGGGGGGGACTCCATTTGGATGAGTACATTGGGCAAATTGAGGAATAAGGTGGCCTAGCTAAAGACCTCTAATATGGCAGTGGAGGTGTGGGAAAAGGAAGAAAGCCCTAGCTGGAATATTGGAGACTCACTCATGCAGATGAGAACGCTGAAGTTATTAGTATGACAGTCACCTGAGGAATGTGTCAGCATGAGGTAATATAGGGGATAGAACTGTGTGAAGGCACAAATGATTAAAGAAGAGCAGTTGTGGAAGCCACAATATGTAGATACTTAGAAGAAGGCAGCAGGAGAAAATTCAGAAGAAATTAGGGAGGCAGTAACTTTGATGGGACCAAGGAGAAGTGTAGAGCTCAGGATGCCTGTTTAGATCTTATTGACCTAGAACATGTTGCTTCACTTCTCTCAACCTCACTTTTCTCATCATGATGGTTTTGGATTAGATAATTTATTGTATTCCTGCTATTTTAAAAATTATGTCATCTAAATATGACAAAGAGTAGCTCAGAAACACTTTGTGGTATTTTTATAGGAAATATGACAGCATGTGCATACACTCACAAACACCATGGAGAATCAACACCACTTCTGCCAATGTGTTTTGTCTCAAGGGAGTGGAATAAAAGAATTAGAGAAACAGAGTGGTTACTTAATTAAACACAGCATCTGAATTAATCTGTTGAGACAGCAAACCATGTAGAGTGTTGATGAAGCAGGAATGCAGATTCCTCCCTGCACAAATACTGAGGGGCTGGAGTGGGAGCAGATACACTGTGGCTCTGTTAGGCCATCCCCACAGAAATCATATCAACCTGCAGAGTGAAAACTAAAATTCATATATGTCACGAATTAACAATGTTTTTCTGTAAAACACCAATGAAAATTAATGAGATACTTAAAAATAATTTTTTTAGAACAGCTCACTCTTCTTCACATTGCCTTGCTTCTCTTAATACACTATTATTATTAATCAATAACTTTTCACAGGTGCTATCATATTGTTTTTCATCTAATAATATTAATAATTATAATTTTTATGGTCAAATGATGATTTTAGGCATCCATAGTGATTATGTTACTTCAAAGAACAGAATATGTAAACTCACAGACTGAAAGAAGCTATAAACCCAAGTGTTCAGGTCTTCAATAATTTCTGTGAATTGACTTGAAGTTAAAGATTCCTTGACCTTCCTTCCTGGAGTGATCCCACTACCCAGACAAGTTCAGTTGGTGGTCAGAACCCCAAGTCCCCTCCCTCAAAATTAATAAAAAGAAGTGGAGATGACAATTCCCAATAGACTCTATCTAAATAATTGTTGAAAATAGAAGCTTTTGTGTTTTTAAACAAATGGAGAATTTAGAAGTAAAAGTCCTCATATTGTGTCTAACTGTTGAGTATTATGAGAAGCAAACAGAAAACCAAGATTATATGGATAAGAAGGCCTGGTATACTGAGTCTTAATCTTCTTCTGCTATTTTTCTGTGGTGATATTGAATAAGTTACATAATATACTTCTCAGATTTTCTCTAGTAAAATAAAATAGTGTGTTTGACTTTTTGCAACATGAACATAAGTAATATCATTTATTACTTTCAAGAAAGGGGAAAGTAAGAAGTTTATAAATGTGTAAAAGAAATAACAGACTGTAGTACTGGATAATTCCAGACCTTGTATTTCATTTTACTGGACAGTTTTAATACATTGAGAACATAATGAGGGAAACGTGATCCAAAATTGAAATTTGGTTGTCCATCTGTTATGGATTGAGTTGTGTCCCCCACAATTCAGATGTTAAAGCCCTAATGTCCAATGTGACTGCATTTGGAGATAAGCTAATAGGTAATTAATGTTAAATAAGATCACAAAAATGGAGCCTTAATCACATAGGTCTGGTGTCCATGGAAGTACAGGAGATATCAGAGAGCTCTTTTGTCCATTAATACACACCAAAGAAAGGCCATGTGAAGACACGGTGAGAAGGTGGCTTTCTGTGAGAGAAGTCTCACAAAAAGCCAACACTAACTAGCACCTGACCTTGGAATTCTAGTCTCCAGAACTGAGATACAATAAATTTATGTTATTTAAGCCACCTTGTCTGTGGTATTTTTTTTAAATGTGTTTTATTGATTATAATATTACATTTGTGCCAATTTCCCTTCCCTCTGCTCCCCTCCACCCGGTGGCCCCCCTCCCTCCAGTTGTCCCCCCCTTTTAGATCATGTCCATTAATTGTGCATACAGTTCTTCTCAACCTCTCTCTGTCTATTCCATTCCCTCCTATCATGATCCTTAATTCCTATATCATCTCCCTCCCTCTCCCCATTCCCCCTCCCTGTTGACCCCCCCCAATATGTTCCCCGTACCTATAGTTCTTTTTCCACTCTCGTTGCCTGTTTAGTTTGCCTTTGTTTCAATTCCCTAGCTTCTGTTGTTTCTTGTGATGCAGTTTTCATTTTAGATTTCATTGTCTTGATCCTCCTTTTTCTAAACCAGTCCCTTTAACATCTCATATAACAGTGGTTTGGATCTAATGAACTCTTTCAGTTTTATTTTGTCCTGGAAACACTTTCTCTGTCCTTCTATTCTGAATGACAATTTCGTTGGATAGAGTATTCGTGGTTGTAGGTTTTGGATTTTCATTACTTTGAATATTTCTTGCCAGTCCCTTCTTGCCTGCAGGGTCTCCCTTGAGAAGTCAGCTGATAGTCTAATTGGGACCCCTTTGTACATAATTCTTTTCTTCTCTCTTGCTGCTTTTAAGATTCTCTCTTTATCTTTAATTTTTGACATTTTGATTATAATGTGTCTTGGAGTAGTTCTCCCTGGGTCCAGTTTTTTTGGAACTCTCTGTGCTTCCTGGACCTGTAAGTCTATTTCCTTCCCCAAGTCTGGGAAGTTCTCCTTTATTATATTTTCACTCAATTTTTCAAGTTCTAGTTCATCTTCCTCGCTCTCTGGCAAACCAATGATTCTTATGTTGGGCCTTTTATAGCTGTTCCAGAGGTTTCTGATCCTCTCATCGTTGCTTCCCATTTCCTCTCTCTGCATTGGTTGACTGCTTGTTCCTTCTCCATATTCCAGTTTGTTGAAATGAACTCTGGATTTTTTTTCCTCACCATCTGTCTCGTATGTGGTTTTGTTCCTTTCGTTATGAGTGTTTTTCGCTTCTTTTTCATCTTTTTCCAGATCTTTTGTGAATTCTGTAAGCCACCTGATAACAATGGCCCAGAACTGAGCCTCTGACAGGTTTCTTATCTGTTCATCTGTCAGGTTCTTCATCTGTTGCCTGGTGAGCTGCGCCACCGGGATTTCTATAGTTGTCTGCCTCATTTTGACAGATGCGTTTTGTTTTCTTGGGCCGGCTGTATGGGGCAGTGCCTGTGTACTCGTAATGACCCAGCGACCGGCGCCATTCGACAACCTTTCTTGCTGTGCCGTGGTGCTTTGTCATCACAATCCAGCGACCGGTGCCTGTCCGCGACCTATTTCGCAGCCCTGTGGCGCTTTCTTTGGGGGCGGGGGTCCAAGATGGATTCACACAGTTATTCCGCTAGGAGACCGGGATCCGTCCTCCCGCCCCCCTGGGCCTCACTGTTCAAGGCGATGTGGTGGCTGCTTTCCCCAGCGTTGGGGTCGCGAGCTGCCGGGGGTTCGACTGCAGCCGGGGTTGTTCTCCCTGCCGCTGTCCCAGGTGCGACCGCAAACAGCGCCGCCCCCTTTCGCTCTTAACTGCCCAAAGGGCGCCGCTGGTTTATAATTTCATATGTTGGGCTTCCGTGTAGTTTTTTTTTTTTTTTTTTTTTTATTTATTTATTTTTTTTTTTTTAAGTATATTTTATTGATTATATTGTTACAATAGTTCCAATTTTTTTTCCCCTTTGCTCCCCTCCGCCCAGCACCCCCCTTCCCCAAGAATCCCCTCTCCAAGTCCATGCCCATGGGTCGTACATACAAGCTCTCCCGCCTCACCCTTTCATATATTCTTCTTCTTCTTTTTTTAAAATTAATTAATTAATTAGTTAAATATTTTAACAATAAAAAATAACAATTCCTCCCTCTCAGACTTAAGACCCTTTACAATCTTATAAAGGACAATGGATGAAGGTCTCGAGCTCCTCTAGCTGCTTCAAGCTGGACATGGTCGTCGTCCTACCTACCCGTGGGTCAAGAAATCCCTAATAAGAGTGGGGATGTGGAGGGGAGGGTGGCCTTCCCACAAGGGGAAGGATCGTGCAGACTCCAGGTTGGTTGGCTGTCTCTGGACAACGGCATGCTTGGTTTGACAGGCTGGCATCCTTGTTGTATTCTGGGGGCAACAGGGTTAAAGGACATCATTTAATCCGTAACCACTAGATGACAAAAGACAGGTATTAATTTTTCAATGTCCCACATTAGGGAAAAGAAGGGCTTCTTTGGAGGAAGGTGTGCCAGGTACATCTCACCTGTCCAAAACCCTTTTGCCCATTATACTTATTTTGGACTGAGGGAAATATTTTAGGTTTCCCCCATCTCAGGCCTCTGGGCTTTTTCTGTCCAGGCCATTAGGATAGAAAAGAGAAACCAGTTTTAAAGTGAAGCCCACAGACCACCCCGTTCTTCACCAACCCAGCCACTTAGTTCAGCCAAACCATTGAGTCTCAGGAGGCAGCAATGCAGACAGGATTAAGTGAGGCCTATGCATACAGATAATCACTCAGGTAATGAGATTGTAGGCTTATGCCCTTTGAAAACAGAAAACACATGTTAATTTATGTAACATAACCCACATACAAGTCTCTAAATCTGTAGGACTGTCTTATCGGAAGGAAAATCCTTGTCCTTCTAATATTCACTGAACTTGCATTTCTATTCTTTATATTTTTATTCCCCCCCCACTAAAAAATTTTCTGTTTGTTTGTTTTTCCACTACAGTTGTCTCACTTTTTTTCCCCCTCTTGCTTCCCTGCACCCTGCCCCCCTCCCCACAGTCAGTCCCCACCCAGTTGTCCATGTCCATGGGTCATTCATACATGTTCTTTGACTAGACCCTTCCCCTTCTTACCCCTTCTCTCCCTCCCATCTCCCCCTTTGTTACTGTTAGTTTATTCCTTGTTTACATACCTCTGGTTCAATTTTGCTCATTTGTTTGTGTTGTTCATTAGTTTCCTGTAACAGGTGACAGCATAAGGTAATTTTCTTTTGTTGCCTGGCTTATTTCGCTAAGCATAATTCTCTCTAGTTCCAATCATGTTGTTGCAAATGGTAGAAGTTCCTTCTTTCTTTCAGTACTTATTCATTGTCATTTTCCCCCTTTGTACTCGTGTTCCTCTCTGTCTCTCTGTTTCTTCATCTTCTTAAAGCAGACCCTTTAGCATCTCTTGCAATGCTGGTTTGGTGGAGATGTATTCTTTTAGCCTTCTTTTGTCTTGGAAACTCCTTATTTCACCTTCCATTTTGAATGAAAGCCTTGCTGGGTAGAGTATTCTTGGTTGTAGGCCTTTGTTTTTCATTGCTTGGAATATTTTTTGCCATTCCCTTCTGGCTTGTAGTGTTTCTGCTGAGAAATCTGATGATAGCCTTATTGGAGCTCCCTTGTATGTTATTAGTTGTTTCTCTCTTGCTGCTTTTAGGATTCTCTCTTTGTCTTTGAATGTTGGCATTTTAATTATGATGTGTCTTGAAGTGGGCCTGTTGGGGTTCATCTTCATTGGGACCCTCTGTGCTTCCTGGACTTGCGTGACTCTTTCTCTCGTCATGTTAGGAAAGTTTTCTGTCATTAGTTTTTCAAAGAGGTTTTCTATCCCTTGCTCTTCTTCTTCTCCTTCTGGAATTCCTATGATACGGATATTATTACGTTTCATGTTGTCCTGCAGCTGTCTTAGAACCTCTTCAGTCTTGTTCAGTCTTTTTTCATTTTGTTGCATTGTCTGGGAGTTTTTGTGTAGGTTGTCCTCCAGCTCGCTGATCCGATCTTCTGCTTCCTCTAGCCTGCTTTTAATTCCTTCTACTGTGTTCTTCAATTCAGAGATCGTATTTTTCATTTCCTCCTGGCTCTTATTGATAGCTTCTATGTCCTTTTTCATGCTCACGTAATTTTCTGTGAGTTCCTTGTAGTTTTTCTGGAGTTCTTTGAAGTTTCCGCTGAGCTCATTCAGCTTCTCCATAATCCATGTTTTGAATTCCATATCTGATAGTTCGCTCCCCTCTATTTCATTTAGCACTCTTTCTGGGGATTCTACCTTTCCTTTTGATGGGAGGTTGTTTCTCTGTCTCCCCATTTTTTTGACTCCTATTGTTTGTTGGTGCTTCTTGGAATGATCTGCACTTCCTGGATCTGCCTCTGGTGGCGTCAGATCATGTACCAGTCTGGCCCTAGGCAGCCTGTTGGAGACTTCCAGGGATCTACTGCTGTTGTCTGTCTTCTTTGATTGTTAATCTATTCAATCTGTGATTAGCTGTCAGGCTTAAGGACTGTGGGTGTGGCAGCTTAATTCCTGTAGGCAGGGCTTTTGCTTCCTCTCAGGCTGACGCCACTTGGAGGGGAATGGTCTACCCGCAGTACTGGGGATGAGTCAGCACTGGGACCCAGTCAGCTGCTCCTCCAGTTCTCCCCTCAAAGCCACCGTGCCAAATTCTCCCCAAGTGTCTCCAGTCCTCTCTGCCTTCCCTCTGCTTGAGCCCAGGGTAAGTGGTGGCCAAAATATTTTCGTATGTGATCCACTTAAGAGCTCTTTTTCTCCTGCTGTTTCTCTCCGGCTAGCAAGAAAGCCTGTGGCTTTTCGCTTTTCACAGCTGATACTATTTTACTTTCCACTCTGTCGCTGTAGGCTGGGAAGCCCAGCTGGGGGTTTAGACCCTGCCCTTCTCAGGGGGAATCCCCGGCTGCTGAGCTGTTTCTCAGCCCCTTCAGCTGCCACCCGTGGGAGCCCAGCCAGCCCTTCCACGTCTCCGCACTCCCTACCAGTCACGTTGTGATGTAGCGGCCTTTTCTGTCTCTCCGTGGTTATAAGACTTCTCTCCAGCTGGTGTTTGGTTCGTTTTTCCAGATGATTTCTCCAAAATTACATTGTAAATCCAGACTAGTTCTAGGAGGAAGTTAGTGTAGCTTCCACTTACTCCTCCGCCATCTTGTTTTCCTCCCGTGTAGTTTTATTTTCTGGAATTTCTAGTTATCCTTTGTTTTGAAGTAGTTGTATTCCTCTTTAGTTGTAGAGGGAGACCTAGCGCGTCCGTCTAAGCCTCCATCTTGGCCGGAAGTCCTTGTCTGTGGTATTTTGTCATGGCATCCCTAGCAACTTAAATTGTTCTTAAATATAATTTTTCCCCAATGTTTATAGGAAATACAAAAAAAAAAAAACTAAAACAGTTCTATTTAAGTTTTACACTGAAATTTAGACTTGGGGTTTAACTCCAGACTCTCCTGTTTCTTTGATGTGTAAAAGATAATTGAGGAAAGTTTACATATTATGATAGAAAAAGTGCTTTTGAAGGTTTTGAAACATTGAGAATGTCCTCAGATTAGCTTCCATGAGCCTGGTCTAGTATTCTCCCAATATTTTCTTCTTTACATCTATTCCAATTGTTGTGTCAGGGTGACTGTAGTCAGGACTCTTGCCTCCATATGCAATGTATTTTCAATTTTCTAGGTCACTCTTATCTAAAGAGAATTTCTTAGTGTGTAAGTGTTATGCTATCCCATAGTTCATACTGGCCAGGTGCCACATTTGTTAACTTATATATATATGGGCCCCTCGTGTTCAAGCGATATGGATGATCTTGGCTCCTGTGACTCCCCTGTTTTCACTCACTGCAATGAGAATTGAAGAGGCAGATCCTGTTGTTCCTGTTCTAACGCACAGGAGTGAGGTTAAACTGGTATGAATTCCCTCTCCAATGCTCCACTGTCATTTTTCGGTCTTGTCGAATCCAAAGTAAACTTGTCTGGAGCTGAGCTTCTGTGCTACACCAGTATACAGGTTAAGTGATTTCTGAACTGTTAACTTGTACCTCTGTGGGAAATGACTCTATCCACAGTACAGTGCTTATGCACTTGTTCATTTTACCTTTCATCTTACAATTAGATCATTACTTTTAACCACTACCTCCTTCAGTGAGTTTGTTTCATACATTTGTAATATAGTCAACAATTTTGACACACTCTGCATTTCATCCTGTGATCCTTCTATCCATTAATTAATTTGTTTAAAAATTTGTATTTGTATACATTCTTTCTTGCCGTAAAGTTTTATGAGTTTTGAAAAATGCATGGTGTCATGAATCCACCACTACAGATAGTTTCATCACCCTTAAGTATCCCCTGTGCTTCACCTGTTCCAGCCTCTCACTCCACTTCGACACTCCTGCAACCCATGATCAGTTTAGTATCTCTATCATTTTTCCTTTGACAGAATGTCATACAGATGGAATATATACTATGTATCCTTTTCAGATTGACTTCTTTTACTTTGCAATATGCATTGAAGACACAAACATGTTTTTGTATGGCTTCATACTTCATTTAATAAAATTGCTTAATTGTCTGGATACACTACAATTAGTCCACTCATCTAACTGAAAGACACACTTTGGTGACTATAAATAAAGGTGCTAAAGATGGCAGCATAGGCAGACATGAGTCACCACTTCACACAACCACACCAAAATTACAACTAAAATATAGAAAAACCATCAGCTGGAACTGTTGGAAATTGAGTTGAATGGAAGTCTGACAACTACAGAATTAAAGAAATTACATCCATTGAGATGAGTAGTAGGGGCACAGAAGTGAAATGAGCTGGTCCCACACCCAGGTGTGGTGGATAAAAATTTGGGAGGGATATCTCAGGAGTGAGGAGTTTTAGCCTTACACCAGGCCCCCTAGCCCAGGGCTCCAGTGCCAGGAAGATAAATCCCCACAACTTCTGACTGCAAGTGCTAACAGGGATTGAATTGGTGGAAAAAACTTCAGGAGTCCCAAGCAGTTTCTCTTAAAGAACTCACACATGTTCTCAACTGCTCAGACTCACTCCCTCTGGGATCTGGCACTGCGGTGGCAGCTCGAGGAGCACCAGTGAGAAAACACAGGGAGACATTGACGTGTCTGGCACTGGGGCAAGTAGAGGCCATTGTCTTTTTTCTGGGTTCTCCCCACACAAATCTGGCAGGCCGGTGCTCTTTATGAGACTTCATCAACCCAGCTAACTCTGTTTGACCCTCATTGAGATCTCCAGAGACTGCTCTAATCAGCTTATGGGCCTACCCAAGGTGCTTTTCCATATAAATGGCTGGTCTTGGCTCATAATTCACAACTTCCTAAATCCTATGAAACAAGGAAGATGATGTCAAGTTTACTCTGGATTGGTTTTATATCCACAATGTGAGATGAACTGGAATAGTAAAACAACTTATATTATATGTAGGTGTAATCCAGTAACTGTGGGTGGCTGAAGTATTCAGATTCTGGGACTACTGACTTGCTCTTGGAAATAGTTTATTTGATTGAATACATCTCTCATTATTCACTCATTCATTTGTCCATCCACCCTTTAATGATATATGTATTTAGTCCTATATAATCCGCTAAGCACATGGTAAGTACTAAAGATATAAAATAAACCCATCAGAATTTTATTGTCAGGGAGAATGAAGAGATAGGAAACATGTTAATTTTAGTCCCTCCTCTGTGAGTTTTTTACTTCTCTTTGTCTTGAAAAACTCTACAGTTAATAACTGTTAAAATATTTTTCTTAGCTCCTACTTTCCTTTCTGAAACAGGTCCCATAATATTGTCTCCTTCAGGAAACTTCTTTCTGTTTAGATTGTAAGGAGAGGATACTCTTTCAACATCCAATTCTTTACTTTGAATTATCATCCACACCCCATAATTTGGATTTATCAGTTTACTTATGTTAATTGGCAATTAATTACAGTACATATAGATATAATCATGTTTTATATCTACATTTAAAAACATTCAATCAACAAATAATATACCATATTTTTTGTTCCATAAGATGCACTTTTTTGCCCCCAAAGTGGGGGGAAATGTCTGTGTGTCTTGTGGAGGAAATATTGCATCAAAAACCGTGATGTGTATTACCCGACCTGTCAGTGGTGGTGACAACTGTTAGAAGAGGAAGCAGTGGGCCCACATGAAATCCATGGGGATGCTTAAATGTCCCAGTTTACTGATGAATCTCAGGGTGTTTGGTCAGTATGAAGATAGTGAAGAAAGTGATATCAGTGATTGTGAGCAACTGAGCTTCATAAATTCTGACACTAGCGATGATGAGTTCTTGGGGTTCCCAGAAAACTAGAAGAGTGCTTGAACCTTAAAGTCTCTCCTCATTTGTTAATGACAGTGACGCTGGTTCTTAATACTGCTGTTGACTGCTATTCACTTTACATGTTGAAATATTATTCTGTTATATTTTATTTAATATTTTAGTACACCATTTTGTTCAGAATATCTTTTTTCTTGTTTTACTCCTCTAAGCCTAGGTGCATCTTATAGTATGAAAAATATTGTATATATTAAGTCTGTATTACATGTTGATAGTGTTTAAGCTGTTGAGACCAAGGGACTGAACAAACAAATGTAAATCTATGAGTATATCATATTTTTTATTTTAATCATTTTTATTATTTTATCACAGTTGTCCCAATTTTTCCCCCTTTGCCCTCCTCTGTCCATCCCATCCCCTGCTCCCACTGTCAATTCCCACATTTTTGTCTATGTCCATGAGTCATTGATATATATTCTTTGTCTAGTCCCTTCCCCTTCTTTCCACCAAGATGTCACCTATAAGAGGAATCTAACAAACAAAATAAACTAACGAGCAAAAGAGAACCACAGGCATGGAAACATGGAACATACTGAAAGAGACCAGAGGGTCGGGGGAGGGAGATAATGAAGTATATAATATTTTTGATAATGATGATGTGATTTAAACATTTCCAATATTTGAGCTGTTAAATTGTTTTATATATTAAATATTACATTCAATTTATTTTTTTGTCCATGAAAGTAATTCTATGGTAGATTTAATCTATAAATTAGTTGCTTAGAATTTAAGATAAATAATCTCAAAGCTAGATTAATCCATACACATTGGATTGTTAGACAATAATAGATCACCTACTTTTATTATCTCTGAAGAGGTTTGTAAGAGAATGTGAGTGGGTTTGTGGAAATTCATCCCCTTAGATGGGAAAATGTTCCTTACTACTTATATCATCTTTACCTACATGGAGCATTTTTAATTGTACTATTCAGAGTAAAAGACCATACAGAGTTAGAGCTGAGAGCTTCTTTATTTTATACACGAGGAACCTGAGCTCCCCAAGTGTGAAGTGTCCTATCCTGGTTCACCCAAAAAGTTTGTAGATACACAATGAGCTGGAATTAACCCTCTGAGTCCATGTGAGATCTCCATGAGCTCTGAGACAGCTCACATCAACTTGAAGTGCTTGGCACATGGAAAACACTTAAAAAAAATACTTTGTTGAATGGGTGAATAAACTTTTTTTTTCTTTTTCTGAGTCCTCCATGAATAACTTATCCTTAATTGGCTGAAATGTCTTTTTTTTTAATCTGCTGGTGTCTGATTTAGGGTTCCAAATAAATAAGCATAAGTATCTGCAAGGAAAGAGAAATCTTTATAAATGACAGTGACACACATATGACTAAGAAGAACCTCTCATTAATAATATTTCTGCCTGGGAATATAAAAATATATTCAGTTTGTCAGATAAAAGTTAACAAGGATGTAGAAAAATTGGCATGAAGATATAACTTTTTCTGAAGATTACCCCAGTTTTTGAATATTCAAACCTAAACCTAAAATGTACTTTTGCATTTATTGTATTTAAACACAGAGAGGTTTTTCATCTCATTAAATGCTTCTCTCTATTGTTATTCCTGTTTTTCTAGGAAATAAAGCACCACTGCCCTTGGGGTTTCTAAACTGAATTGACTTGCATGTCTGAATACAATCATTACATATTCTTCTATAAATACCATTCAGATTATTCTATATATTATGTCTGCAAGAGATATGAAAAAAAAATTGTACTCTATACATCTCTTCTGCTTGAGAAGAATAAGTAAGTTATAGGATCAGCTCCAGATGATTCTAATACTTTTAAATCTTTCCTCATGAAAATCTGGCTATCTCTATGATTGTTTAAGTTGCTATTTTAGCATCTCAGGATTATATAATCTTTCACTTAAAGATGTATGCTTAGCACAATGTCTTTTATTTCCTATGTTTCTCCTCGTGGATTCATGAAATAAAGATGTATTTGGCACGTAGTACATGTATAGTCTATAATAGATTTTGATGTTTCACTACATTTTTAAAATTTTGATATGTTACAATTATTAAATCAATGTATTTAGGGAACACATGCCTTCAATACTTTTTCACTTTTCTTAGCAATTTGAATCCATTTCTTCAGTAGGAAGTATTTTTATCTGCTTTAACACATAAGATATATTATCTGTACTTTTCTGATATTATATTCTTTAACTTACAATAATTTTTTGGTAAATAATTTATGTGTATAGCCTCTACTGGATTATAAACTCCTTGAGGAATGAACCACATATTATTAGCCTTATTTCCCCCACACTGTTTAACATATGCTGTCAATAAAATAGAAGCCAAATACATTTCATAATATAACTCTATCAGATAATTTTACTCCTAAAACTTAAACTTACTCATGATGAAACTTATTGCCAGTTTTATATCCAACTCACTACTTTTTGAGATTATCTTGGATTTACTTTTTATCATGTTGGTATTTAATCATATGGAGAAATGAAACAAAGCAAGAAAACTAAATATCTCTCTTCTTAAATATTTCCACTTGGGCATATTGGGAGGGGACCTAGATGAATTTCTGCTTTCAGTTGGTAGATGGGAGAAAGAATGACTTCTAGGTTTTTTCCCAATATTACGATTCTATAAATTAGAGGAAATGCACACTTATTGATAGCTAAGCAAGACCACTGAAAGAGAAGTTTCTTCTTTTGCAAGTTAAGTGCACATCCCATTTTACTTATGTTATCTTAGTGGTAATAAAAAGCATTTTCATGCTTTTCATAATGAGTACATCCAGATAATTCTACATAAAAACTAATGACATTGCTAATGTGAAGTTTATTCAAGTCCCAAGAAATATGGTGAAAATTCACACCTAACTAGATTATTTAATGTACATTAATTTATGATGACACTTAACTAAATGTGCAAAACCACATGGATTTCTTATTCATCTGGCTTTTTAAAGGCATTTGCGAGGTAAAATTAAATACAGCTAGTCTGGGCATTGATGAGGGTGAAACAAAACAGGATCCTAGGATGTTCAGTTATGAAGGGCTCGATGCCCACTGCCAAAAAGCAAAACTTCCAATACCAGAGTTTGGTGAAAAGGAAAGGAATTGTTCATTTAAAGGTTATACAGATTTAGATTAATGGCTGAATACTGCCATTAAGTCCCTCACCCTTTAAAATATCCACAGGCACACAGTCCTGCCTCCCTTTTGCCAAGTCAGGCCAGTTTCAGAATAGATAAGTCAGAGGTAGTGTATCCCTCTAGGAAAATAGAAATCTGTGGCTCAGTATTTCCCAGTCACAGTTCAGTGTTCCTGGTAGCTCCCATTCATCCGTACTTGGTTGGGAGAGGTCTCACCCATGTCACAGTGATCTCCATGCTCTTATTCAGAAATGTGTGGCACCTCCTTACACATCTGACTTCATAGATGGCTGGTGGGGTCCCTCTGTAGTCTTTCAAACCACATGGCCCAGCCCAAAAATGGCTGCTGCCTTTTGTTTAAATCCTAACTGTCGCTTGTGGTACAGTGGGTTTGGTGGCCAGTTGTGGCCACCTGTAGAACTTTTGCTCAGGCCCCATGAGCTCTTCATTGCCACTCTATGGTCGAAGTTTCTCCTATCTCCCTGGTCCCAGGCAGTGGCCACAACTATCTGCATAACTAAGAAACTAGCTACCAGCCACAGATATGCAAATTCCTTAAAAGCTGCACTATTTCTTTCCCCCATCCCCAAGGCCATGGGCTGTGGGGACTTTGGAGATTCATGCCCCGCTTTAATACAGGGGCAGGGCAGTCTCTAAAGCAAATGTAGGAATATGACTTTATTAATTTTTTCTATGATGTTCTCATCACACATTGATTTCTGGACTAATGTGGAAGATAGCAATTCTTATACAAATCAGAAAATTAGAGATGATGTTGCTAAATATTAACCAGAACTGGTATTAAACTTCTCAGATCAAGTCAAATTGCACAGTCAAATGTAAGGGAAATATTAGACACAGAGGAAGAGAGAAGAATAAGTAGTTGCATTTTATGTTCCAGGCTGAGCTATGTTTTTGTACTTTCAAATATGCAATTTTATTTAATCAGAATATTATTTCTGGGTTTACTGATAGAGTTTCTGGAAGTCATCTTGTAAATGATGAAGCTGACATCACATCCAGGCCTATCTGACTTTAAAGCCCTTTATTAGAGCAGGATAGCTGAAGAAAGAGAGAGAGAAGGGGAGGGGGTAGAGAGACAGAGAGACAGAGACAGAGAGAGAAGGAGAGCAAGAAGGGAAAGAAGAAGGAACAGGAGGAGAAGAAGAGGGAGGGGGAAAAAGGGAAAGGTGGAGTGAGGGGAAGGATAATGTGCAGGATTAAATATTGTAATAGTGAATAAAGAAAGGATAAGAAAGAGGGTAGGAGTAAATTAAAGATGTGCTCCCATAAGTTCTATGACAAGGTGGGGGTTTTGTCTGTGACAAGATCAAGAGGTGCAGATATAAATGAGAGCATTAGTTTTCTTAAATATACCTCAGTTGAGCTTAAACAGAAGAATGTCTTAACTTTTAGTAAATGTCTTTTAGTAAATGTTGGCCCTGGCTTTCCATGGTTGTAACATAATCAATCAAATTCTGGGAATAATCCTTAAAATAATTTTCTTTTCTTTGAAAGAGGTAAATTGGTTAGAGCCAAAGTTAGAACCTTCAGTGTCCAAATGGAACCCTGGAATGCCGAAGGCTGTGATCCCTGGTGAGGGAGGCGATTGGCCAAGGCAGAGAATGTGCCACCTGTCTCACCTCTGATGGCTACAGAAGGGCACCAGGCCCTGTGGGTACCACACTGGTTAATGTGAACTTTGTAAATGTGCTTGCATTTATAAACAGAATGTCAGGATGCATTATTAATGCCTCACTGAGAAAGATAAGATGATTTTGTGATTTATGCAGTAAACTGTGTTTTCACTAAAGAGTGGAATAGAGTAAATACAAACTGATTATACAGGCAATAGTAATCATAAAACTGCAGCACAAGCAGGCTGACAACAGGGATCTGGTGCCAATTTACATATAATCTGATGTAAATTTTTGCCTTTAAAATGTTTTTTATAATTTGCAATGGGATTAGCTAGTACTTTTTCACTTCAAGAAGATTTGTCCATGTAAAGATCTCTGCATTTCCATGGTTATAAAGGCCAATTTATTTTTCAGATACAATTTGGCTTATGAACTTTTTAATAGTTGCTATTTTGAGGATACAACTGTTTTTCACTTTTAAGTAATGAAATAAAAATAAAATAAATTGAAACTTTAAAAAGGTATTTTGAAAAGTAGTAAGATACTGGCCCTATTGAGACACTGTTTTCTTACCCATCTCATTATTCTGAGACAATCTAGTGTTTATAAAAACTTTAGGAATTTTTACAACTAAAGAATATGCATGTCAGCAAAGAAGCAGCCTGGATAGGCAGTTCTCAGTTCACAAACCTTTGATTTATGAACCATCAGCCAGTGCAAATAGACTTCTGCTGCCTTCCCATTGCTGAAGCCACAGCTGAAGAAGCCACTGCCCTGGTCAGGACCATTTCAGCAGCAATTTGGGGAAAATTGGTTTCTGTGGGCAGGGCCAGGTAATCTACCTATGATGTGGTTTCCTGGGGAAGGGTCTTCATGGTCAACAAGTTAAGAAAGAATGATGGGAGTGCAACCCATTCTTAGGCTGTGAGCTACACTTAATGCAAATGTATTCCTATCAATCAAGCTAATTATATGTAAGCTTATTTATAAATATGTCATATCAAAATATTTCCTTTACTAAGTCTTTAAAAGACCACTTATGGTCATTATACAGATATCACAGCAGCAGTTCCCATGTGGTTATTCTTAAAAAAAAAAAAAAAAAAAAAAAGCTTATACTTGCTGTGTATTCTAACAGTTTAGCTATTTGTCTAAAAACTACAGTATTATAAATGTTAGACCTATCTATTATTTTTCCCCTAATACTCATCATAATATTTTTCCCTTTTGGAGAAAGAAAGAAAAATATACATCTAAAAATAAGATTCCATCTTCAAAAATCTCAGCAATAAACATCCAATTTATATGAAAGGGAAGGAGATTGTTTGATGGTGTGTTTATCTCAAGCAAAGTGTGGAATATTTTAAAGTACAGTTCACCTCTCAGAGAAAACAAAGAGCTCTAGTGATTTTAGTCTTTGTTGTTTATTACTTATTTTGAAATTGTGCCTTGCTTTTATTTCCTTAGAAACAGAAGATGGTCCAAATGATCACAAAAAGAACTGGGCCATATCTTTGAAAAAAATTTCTCCACAAATAGCATAAAGCACATTTTGCAAACTGTTTAAATGTTTAACTGCAGAGCCAGCTGGCTCCAGAGATGGTCTTTTTGATTTGTTCCAAGCCTTTCAACATACCTCTCTTTCTCTCTCTGTCTTTATCTCTCTCACATTTAGGATGTTTTAATACGTGCTCTGTAATAATCTTCATGGGTGCTTCCCAGTGTAAATATTTTTGATTTCCTCTTCTTTTCACAGACCATAGAAAAGTGTAAGAAGTGTTGATATTTATGTATTTCCTTCTTAAGAAAACATGGAGGAGGCTGCAGATTTGATCGCTTGGTGGGGGAACATATGGGAGACAACAAATCGATATTTCTCTCTCTCTCTCTCTCTCTCTCTCTCTCTCTCTCTCTCTCAAAGCAATGAAAAAATGTCCTCAAGTGAGAAAAAAAAAAAAAGAAAACATGGAGGGAATTGGGATACAGTGGCTGCATTATTGATCTAAGAGTTAGTGGTGAAACTATTTATATGCTTTAATGTTAGATTATAGTTTTTTATTCTTCATTTTGTCATAAAATTTATTGCACTGCAGAATGATTACATGGTGTTTTCAGATTAGGCCCAGATGTATATCCAGAATGTAAAATTACAAGGAAAAATGTATAACATATGGTCTGAAATTCTCATGCAAGTTATAAACCTCTGGGTCTCAGGAATTACTGTGATCTAGATGTTATAAAAAAGGTTATTTAAAAATATTTGTATTTTTTCATTACAGTGTATCATTAACTAAAGAGAATGAGGTACTAGCAGGTTTGAGGCAAAAATATTTAATGACATAAGATTTTCCCCTGCAAAGTGTTTATTCTAACTCAGTGGTTCTCAACCTTCCTAATGCTGCGACCCTTTAATACAGTTCTTCATGTTGTGGTGACCCCCAACTATAAAATTATTTTCATTGCTACTTCATAACTGTAATTTTGCTAGTTATGAATCATAATGTAAATATCTGATATGCAGGATGTATTTTCATTGTTACAAATTGAACATAATTAAAGCATAGTGATTAATAACAAAAACAATATGTAATTATATATGTGTTTTCCGATGGTCTTAGGCAACCCCTGTGAAAGGGTCGTTCAATCCCCAAAGGGGTCACAACCCACAGGTTGAGAACCACTGTTCTAACTCAATCCAAGTGCCAGAAAACTTGATATACCATCTTCACTCTGGAAAGAGAATAGCATAGTGATCTTCACTCAGCTAGTTTTATCTTTGATGGAAAGGCACTCAGAGACTCTAGGATGACACTAGGGTCCTGGATTATTTTCTTCTTGGAGTTCGTAGCTATACAATTTAGCCCAAATTTGATAACAAAGTTAGGTTTTTGGACTGAATGTTTGTGTCCCTCCAAAATCCATATGTTGAAGCCCAGTGAGATGGTATTTGGAGATGGGATCTATAGGGGACAATAATTATGATTAGATGAGGTCATTAGGTTATATTTGGGTTAGAACCCTTATAATAAGACACCAGAGACCTTGCTCTCTCTCTCTCTCTCTCTCTTTTCTATCACACGCAAAGATGAGGCCATATGAATACAAAATGGGGAGGTGGCCATCTGCAAGACAGGAAGAGAGACTTTGCCAGAAACTGACTATGCTGACACTTTCATCTTGAACTTCCAGACTCTAGAACTTGGAGAAAATCAATTTTTGTTGTTTAAACTGCCCAGTTTATGGAATTTTGTTTAGACAACCTGAGTAGACTAAGACATAAATATAATGAGAGAATATTAAATTAAGAAGACTCTCTTCTTACCCTCTGTAGTCATCTGAATAATGGCCACCCAAAAGACATCAGGTCCTAATTCCTGGAACCAGTAAATATTACCTACCAGGAAAAAGTTTCAAGTTAAAGACCTTGACATAGGGAGGTTATCCTGGATTATCCAGAGAGACCCAATTTCAATCACAAGTGTCCTTGTAAGGGAGAGAAAGAGAGAGACTCCACACAAATAGAAGAGGAGGAAGCAACGTGACCATGGAGAAAGAGATGGAGTGATGCAACCACAAATTAAGAAATTCTAGGTGCCACCTAAAGCTGGATGAGGAGAGCAATTCACTCTCTCATAGCACCTCTGGAGAAAGCACTGTTCTGGCAACACCTTGGTTTTGGACTCCAGAATTGTGAGAGAATAAACTTCTGTTGTTTTAAGCACACTGATTGTGGCAATTTGTTACCTGTCATAGGAAACTAATGCCCTCCAACTTTTCACTTCTTGTCAATACAGTATTTATTAACTGCAAGGTCCTGACCTTTTAGTCTGTGGCTTCTAGTAGCCCCATGACTATGTAGCAGCAATGGAGTTGAAGTTGAGGAAATGCAACATAGGCTTTAAGCCTGGCTGTCCTATGGAATGGGAGAGGGTCTGAAAAAAGGTCTTCTAATTTCTGGGTCACTCCTGACAAGAACAAGTCTCCTACCAGGCCCAAAAGGCAGATCAAGTGCAGTATTATGATGGTATTTGGCACATTAGCCTTTCAATATTTCTAAACTATAGCCCACTGACTGTGTCAGGAGCATTGGGCAGAGGTACAATGACTACTTTCAGAAAGTTGCACCACTGCCAAATGTTACCTTAATTCTTTGAAACGGATATATGAATTTTCTTTTTAACATTGTACCGTGCTTTATTTTTATAATAAAAAATGCCTGGATGATATTTCTGGATCATGAACACTTAAATGTCTCCCAAACAAGCAGAGAAAAAGTGGGAGCAATAACAGCCTCACAACAATCCTTTCTCTATTAATTGTTCCAAAGCTTGGCTTAGAGGAAAATAATTTGGTTGCTGAAGCACCATGCTATCCTTAAGGGACCAAGAAAAGGGGATACTCTCAGAACCCTTTTACTCAAAAGACTGACTTTCTGAAAAATAAGGTCATAATTAACTGATTGAAAGTTTAATTTTCCCTCCCTGTTTTGGGTTTGGCTAAGGATCAGCCCAATAATAGGTAGCACATGCAGAAACTCTCTTGGTACCTTCACCGTCTCTTCTGGATTTTTTTCCTTTTTTGAGATCTGCATCTAATGTGTAGGGTTTTTGTTTTATTTTTTTATTAATTTTTATTTTATTTTTTTGAGATCCTATGCTTGTTGTTTGTATTTGTCAGGAAAAATAATGTTTTCCTTGTTCTCATTAGACAATGTTTTCTTGTGAATGGTATGGATGACTTGGCCAACTGCCCAGTTTCCTAGTTTTCTGCTGTAGTAAATGATCAAATCTCAAAGCATAAATACTAATGAATGCCATCTGTGTCATCTTCCTAAAAATCTTTATGGTAATCTTGAAAGCTTCTAATTAATTACTCATGAAGAAAAAAGTATAAAGAAAAGCTCTTTAAACCTCTGCCTTCCTGTTTATAATGAGAAACTTTGAACAAATAAATATTTCTCAGAGTAAATGTCTAGCAATTATACCAGTAAGGCCATGAGTTTGTATAAAAAAATAACATACTGCACACAAGGGATTCAGCTATGTTCCAGAAGTCTAATTGATTATTAAATTACTTCCTTTCCTCCATATTTGACCTTCCTGGGAGTTACCCACAACCTGGTTAAAGAATCACATATATTTTTAATTTATTCAGCATCTGAAACATTCACACCCTTGTAATGTACTCAATTGAAGCAAAGCATCTCAAGTGTAATGAAAGAAGGAAGAGAGTGGAGAAACTCTCCCATATACATGAACATATAGAATTTGCTGATTATATTAAGAGTCAGTGGTTCTTGGTCAGAGGCAGTTGTAGTTGGGGCTAAATCTGAGATGTGCAGATACTATATGGAACTGTCTTGTGGAAAATGCTCAAGTTTAAGAAAGCCTCATTGGGAAGGGTCTAGGTATTTTAGTAGTCATCAGTAATTCCGCAATGAGTCATACAGTATACTGAAAAATCCGCCCCTTTGGAAAAATGTTTCTCAGCTCAGAAATGACAACAATGCACACACTCCCCATAAATATATCTACTTAATATGATCATGGCACTAATTTTTTACTATTTGTATCAAACAGAGGAATACAAAAAATTGTTCATGAGAATAGTTTTACTGACTCAGCCACAAACATTCATGAACATGTGTTGCCTTCTAGGTACTGTGTAAGGTAAATCTAATCAGATGTATCAGATGGAGGCTCACAATATATTTTCAAAATAGAAGTACAACAGGTGTTTGCATTTTCTACATTTATAACATTTCATTTGATGATGTCTTTAATTTGCCAGAGAAAATTGTGGCAGTTTAATGCATACACATTCTATTATCCTTATCTCAAAATTAGGGGAATTTGAAAAATTTAACATTAATCTAGTGTCTAAATGAGATTTATATAAGCATAGGTGCTATATCTATAATATGCTAGGTATGCAAATACTTGGGAACATGCAAAAGATTAAAGAGAAATATCAATAAAGTGTGGTAATCAAATTTAGCTATAGACATGGGCAAAGGGAACAGATATTAATGGTACTAAACTCTGAATAAATTGGTCAGGAAAGGTAATGCCTAACCTGAGTCTTGAAGTATGTGTAGGAGCTCCACAAATATGGTGGAGAAGAACAAGTCACAAATAAAGAACAGCATAAACAAAGGCACAGAGGCATAAAAGTTTATGTAGGCATTACAGTTTGAAATTTTTGGAGCAAAATGCGATCTAAAAACTGGTAATGAAACAAATTGAAATATAGAGACCTATTCATAAGGGGCCTTGTATGCCATACTGAGAATACTGGGGTTTATCTCATTTACATTATAAAGGTCCAATAGTAATGTAGATAGCAAATTGCCATGTTCCCAGTAAGAGAAGATTAAGAATTGGATTAAGAAGATGGTGGAGGAGTGAGGGGAGGATGCGCTTTCTGGCTCCCGAGACCCGTCTATAGTTTGGACTAATTGCATACAGAACATCTCAGTGAGCAGCTGGACACTGGCAGGACTCAAGCCTTGGCACTGCTGGATTAGAGAAAACCATCTGGGAACAACCTGTTTAGTGAGGATAGCGGAGGAAAAAGGGAAGAGACAGGATTTCTGACTGGGTTGGCTACCCAAGCTTCAGCTGAAAGTACACAAAGGCTTTTTGGTGACCACAGGCTTCCCCAGAGAGGAATCAGGAGGAGAGTGGATCTCTGCCCGCTGGCAGAGACAGGACTCGACCAGGTGGCATTGGCGCTGAAAGACAAGAAACAGCGTACTACTGTGCATATGAGAACGTAATTTTCCTTGATATTTTTCTCTTGTGAACTGCAAAGAGGGGAGGAAAGGTTGGGGATGATAGGACATTCTTGAGGAGCACAGGTGCAGAAGTGTGCTCGCCCACTCCCCAACCCTCCCCTTGGGTTGTGTGGGCATGCATAGGGAAGTGCCCTCATTCACTGGCCCAGGTGCGTGGGGCCACGCGTCCAGGTGCCCCTTGGACACACCCCAACAGACATAAGATTAATGCCCCAACGAGCACAGGGAGAGCCCGCTGGGCATGCAGGAGACTGTGTGCAGACACCCCTGGCCAGTTCCAGTGGGCGCCAGGCTGGAGCGCAGACCACTTGCTTGGGCTCTGCTCATGCCCACCCAAGCGGGTGCAGGAATGGCGGGTGGCAGCGACTCACAGACACTCACTTCCACTGTGCACAATTGTCCGGGGCCCCGCCCCAAGAGGTAAGAGACCAACTCCCAGAGCCCAGCTCAACAGGCCTGAGGCTAGTGCTCAGGCAGCCTTGTGCATGTACGGGCCTTCGCGCAAAAGCGCCCCAGCCAGCTCCAACAGGTGCCAAAGGAATGCGCAGGCCACCGTGGGTGCACACCACTGCTATAAGGAACAGGAACCTCTGGTATGCCTCATTAGACCAGCTGTGGATCCAGAAAAAGATGATGACACACAAAGGCTGAACTGAGTAAAAAATTTCCTTTTATATAATTTTTAAATTTTTATTTCTATTTTAGTTTTTTTATTTGTATTTTATTTTATTTTGATATTTTTAAATTTCTTATATTTAATTTTAAATTTAATTTTAATTTTCAGTTTTAAAAAAAATTTCTTTCTTAAAAAACTCTTTAATTTGTTTCATACCATCTCTCCTTCTCATCCTTCCTCTTTAATTTTTATTTATTTGTTTGTCTGTCTAGTTTAGCCTCCCTTTCACACTAAATAAATAGAATATAACTACTATATAAATCTAATACTATACAATCCCACTTTCTTACTATATCTGCATTCTTCCCTCCTTTTCTTTTATTATTATTAACATACAATGTAAATATAACTTACTGTCTTGCATAGTCTCAACACTACTTGCTACTATTATTAATCTATCATCCCCTCTCTCAAAAATCATATTTTTCCTCCTTAAAAACAACTCTGATCTATTCTTTCTATAGTATAAAAGCTTCATTCTCTCTACATTTATATTAATACTGGCTCATTGGCTGACGATAGCAGGATAGAGGGTGGGGGATATTTTTAAGGGTGTGGGTTTCCTGCCTGGGCTGTGTGTTTATGTTTTTTACAGCATCTACACAAAAGAACTCAAGACAAAGTGAATAGAGCGACTCTCAATCAACTAGTCAGAGGGAAGATCCTGCCAAAGAACATCTGAAATAACCAGACAGCATAAACAAACGACATAAAGGGTACCCCAAAAACATCAGGCTCAGGAGATCAAAGAGACTGCACCACTGAAACCCCCAGATCTCCTATAAAGAATCTCATACCACAAAGGTGGGAAGTCAAAGCAGACAAATCCAAAAAACAAAAACAAACAAGAAGAATCCAACATGGTAAGATGCAGAAACAACCTCTTAATGAAAAGAAAAGAGGAATTTCCAGAAAGAGAGGTAGATGGAATAGACATAGCCCAAATGTCTGACATGGAATTCAAAACAATGGTGGTGAAGAAGCTCAATATATTTGACAACCTTAAAAACAACTATGACAACCTCCAAATTAGTTACTAACAGCTCCAAGAAAATTACAGAGAACTTACAGAGAACTACACCAGCATAAAAAAGGACATAGAAACTATTAACAAGAACCAGGAAGAAATGAAAAATTCAATCTCTGAACTGAAAAACACAGTAGAGTCAATCAAAAGCAGACTAAACAAAGCAAAGAATCAGATCAGTGAGTTAGAGGACAATGTAGAAAAAAATTCTCAGACAATACAACAAAATGAAAAAAGATTCAGAAAATATGAACAAGATGTAAGGGAATTACAAGATAGCATGAGAAGAAATAATATCAGGATCATCGGAATAAGAGAGGGAGAAGAGGAGTGTGGAATAGAAAAGCTGATAGGAGAAGTATGGACAGAACATTTTCCCAATCTGATGAGAGAAAAAGTTATGCAAGTGCAAGAAGCACAGAGTCCCAATGAAGAGGAACCCCCAAAAACCCACTCCAAGGACATCATAATTAAAATGGCCACATTCAAAGACAAAGAGAGAATCCTAAAAGCTGCAAGAGAAAAACAGCAAATAACAAACAAGGGAGCTTTGATAAGGCTATCAACCGATTTCTCAACAGAAACACTACAATCCAGAAGGGAATGGTCAAAAATATTTCAAGCAATGAAAAACAAAGGCCTACAATCAAGAATACTCTACTCAGCAAGGCTCTCATTCAAATTGGAAGGTGAAATAAGGAGTTTCCCAGACAAAGGAAAACTAAAAGAATACATCTCCACCAAACCAGCATTGCAAGAGATGCTGAAGGGAATGTTTTAAGAAAAAGAAAAAAAAAAAAGAGGAGAGGAACAGAGGTACAAAGGGAAATGAATAAATACATGTCAATAATAACCTTAAATGTAAATGGATTAAAAGCTCCAATTAAAAGACATAGGGTAACGGAATGGATAAGAAAACAGGACCCACGTATTTGCTGTCTACAAGAAACACACATCAAAACAAAAGATTTACATAGACTAAATAATGATGTTCTTGGTGTGGTCCTCCCCGGGTCTAGTTTGTTTGGACTTTCTGCGGTTTCTGGACCTATATTTCCATTTTGTTTCCCAAATTAGGCAAATTTTCCTTCATTATTTTTTGGTATAATTTTTTAATTTCTTGCTTTTCCTCTTATCCCTCTGGCACCTCTGTGATTCAGATGTTGGTATGTTGAAGGTATTCCAGAGGCTTCCAAGCCTCTCCTTATTTTAAAAAATTTTTGTTTCCTCCTTCTATACTCATTGACCTTTTATTTCTTCCTTATGTTCTAATTTGTTGATTTGAATCCTAATTTCCTTTCCTTCACCACTAGTTTCATGTGGATTTTTATTCATTTCACTTAGTATAGCCTTCATTTCTACCTTGTCATGCTTAATATTTTCTGCCAAGTCTGTGAGCTTCTTTATCACCAGTATTTTGAGCTCTGCATCTGTTAAGTTGGTATCTTATTGTCTATTAGGTAGGCTATCTCTTTGTCACGTAGCTCTCCCAGTGTAACCTTAATTTGCCCCCAATGTTGGGCTGTACTTCCCTGTCTCCTAAACTTGATAGCCTCCTGTGTTTGCCTCTGTGTCTTACGTAGAGCTGTGGCACCTATTAGGTTGTAAGGTGCAGAGTCTTAGGTATTTGTCAGTGCTTGTGACCCATTTCACCATGTTGTGGCACTGTAGGTGGGGGAGGGGCCCAAGAGGGAACAATGCTCCTTGCCCTTCATTTGCCACTTTGAGACTGGTAGTTTCTTCCTCTGCCCCAATCCCTCACTGGTTTTCAGAGTCAGAAGCAATATGACTCTATTTTTCCCCAGCGCTGGAACCACAAGCTGTGCGGTCTAGTTTGGGGCTGGGATTGGTCTGGTTTGAAGCTGGGATCACTTCCCAGGTTTAAAATGTGTGACTGTGCTTTTCACCACAGCTACTGTCCCTGTTCTGCTGCCATTGCCACCAGCCCAGCCGCTGCTAACCACACTGCTAGCTGCCAACCGCCACCACCAAACACTGCTCCAGCAGCCATAGCTGCAGCACTGCACCTCATTCTTTCCATCTTGGCTCCAACCCTCTTACCTTTCTGGCTGAATATATATATATATATTTCTACCTGGCTGGTTTGGCTCAGTGGATTGAGCGTCGGCCTGCGAGCTAAGTGTCGCTGGTTCGATCTTCCAGTCAGGGCACATCAGAGAAGGAAAACTCTGACTCCAAAAAACCTCCGCTGCCTTGCGGCATACCTCTTCAGGGGAAAGGCTAAGGGAGTAAACCCCAACAGAAAATCCGGAGCCGGAGTCCCTAAGGCGGTTTGACGTTGTAGTCAACACCGGCAACTCCTGCGGCGCACCTGAAGCCAAGCTGTATTGACTCCGTCTTTCCCTTGGACCCTTCAGCTGCGAAGAGAGGGGGGTTCTGCTGCATGGGCAACAGCAGACCCTCCATATCACCCTGCCCAGGCTCTGTAGCTTCAGCTTCACTGGAGAGGACACTCCAGCGTCATCGCAAGATGTCGATTCAACACGGGAGGAGACAGATACCGTGTCACTCCCGAGTCGGACTGCACAGCCATTCTCGGTGGTGCAGATAGACTCTTAAGAAGCTACACCATTGTCTCTCGAGACGGACGGCTGCCGACGATATATTTCTATATAAGACTGCATCTTCTTTATTTTGCATACTTTAATTTCAGAACAAAATATAAAAACACAATATGCAACAAATCCAAGCCTGATGTCAACTATGAGAAGGGAAGGCTTGAGGCCCCTGTAATCTGCCTTAGGCAAAGACAGGAGAGGAAAAAAAACACTAAACAACAGAGGAAACCAGGTAGGCTAGGGCCACTTAGGGCTGCTGAAGGGGCCATGAAGACATTACACAGAGGACAAACACAAGGTCTGCAAGTAGAAACTCCTAATCTATCTTCCATGAGAGAGGCATCCTCATCACCCTCGAAGGGGGTGGATCTCATCAGGAACAGTAGCACTGGGTTCTTCTGCTGTCACTTCATCTTCATCAATGCCTAGGCCTAGCTTGATTATGCAATAGATGTGGTTGGAGTTGATCTTCTCAAGTGAGAAGCCAGGAGAGAGCAGTGCCGTTTCAAGCAGCAACACCACAAGGTCCTTGACAGCCTTGTCAGTTTTGTCTGCTTCTACCTTCTGCCATAGTCTCCACAATGGAGTGGTCTGGGTTGACCTCCAGGTGCTTTTTGGCCATCATGTAGCCTATTGTAGAGTTATCAAGAAGAGCCTGGGCTTTCATAATACACTCCATATTAGCTGTCCAGCCATAGGTGCTAGCTACAATACAGCAGGGCAAAGACACAAGTCTATTGGAGATTGTCACCTTCTCAACCTTCTTATCCAAGATCTCTTTCATGAGTTTGCAGAGGTTCTCAAACTTGGCCTTGCTCTCTTCCATTTTCTTCTCCTCTTCATCCTCCGTAGATCCCAACCCTCTTCTCATCAAACTCCTTGAGCTGCTGTACACAGTACTCATCGATAGGCTCTATCATATATACTATCTCAAAGCCCCACTTCCACACTTGCTCCACAAAAGCAGAGTTGGCAGCTTGCTCTTTGCTCTCACCAGTGATGTAATAGATGGACTCCTGGGTCTCCTAAATGCGAGAGATATATTCTGAAAGATGTCATTTCATCTTCAGACTGGGAAGTGTGATAACGTAGAAGCTCAGAAAGGCATTGATTAGTTGAGTCCTCATGGATTCCAAGGTTTAGGTTTTTAGAGAATGTCTCATAGAATTTCTTATAGTTCTTGTCTTCTTCCAGCTCAGAGATAAGCTCAAGGTACTTCTTAACAATATCTTTATGAATGACCTTCAAGATTTTTCTCTGCTGCAGCATTTCTTGGGAGATGTTCAGGGGCAGGTCCTCAGAGTCAACCATACTACAGATGAAATTGAGATACTCTGGTATTAACTCATCACAGCTGTCCATGATGAACACATGGCAGACATACAGTTTGATGTTGTTCTTGTTCTCAAAGAGGTCAAAGGGAGCCTGACAGGGAATAAATAGCAATGCCCTCAATTTCAACTGACCTTCTACAGAGAAGTGCTTAACTGCCAAGTGGTCTTCCCAGTCATTGGTAAGGCTCTTATAGAACTCTCCATGTTCCTTCTGGGTGATGTCATCAGGGTTTCTTGTCTAAATGGGGTTGGTCTTGTTCAGTTCTTCATGATTGATGTATTTCTCCTTGATCTTTGTTTTCTTATTCTTATCCTCCTTCTCATCTGAGCCTATGTCTTCAGTATTGGGCTTCTCCTCATCATCTTAATCTTCCTCTTCTTTCTCCCTCTTCTCTTCTTCTTTATTATCACTGATTTCTTTCTCTTGTTCCTTCTCCAAATAAAGGGTTATGTGATAACTTATAAACTGTGAGTGCTTCTTCACCACTTCTTTGTCCTGCTTCTCTTCTAAGTACTCTGATCTTCTTTGTGGTGAAGGATCACTTTGGTACCCCAGCCAATGGGTTCACCATGGTCAACTTGCACAGTGAAGAAACCCCCAGCAGAGGACTCCCAAGCATACTGCTCATCATCATTGTGCTTTGTAATCATTACTACTTTCTCTGCCACCAGGTAGGCAAAATAAAAACCAATTCCAAACTGTCCAATTATGAAAATACCTGCACCAGACTGAAAAGCCTCCATAAATGCTTTTGTGTCAGACTTGGCAATGGTTCCCAGAATATTTACGAAATAATCTTTGGTCATGCCAATGCCTGTATCTACCAGAGTCAAGGTGCATTCCTGGGGGTTAGGGATGATGACAATTTTCAGCTCTTTACCACTATTCAACTTGGAAGGGTCAGTCAGGCTCTCATAGCATATTTTGTTCAAGTCATCAGAAGCATTACTGATCAACTCCTAAAGAAAAATTTCCTTGTCAGAATAGAAGGTGATAATGATGAGAGACGTGAGCTGGGCAATTTCTGCCTGGAAGGCAAAAGTCTCCACCTCCTCTCCATGGTGCACTTCCTCAGGCATCTTGAGGGTGAAGAGATGCAAGTACTAGAGATCAAGGACTGTTTTTGGCTCACACATGGTAAAACATCATGCACAGGATTGACTCGAGAGAGGCTAAATCTCTTTCTTTGTTTTTCTTTCTTTCTTTCTTTCTTTTTTCTTTCTTTCTTTCTTTCTTTCTTTCTTTCTTTCTTTCTTTCTTTCTTTCTTTGTTGAACTTCCATGTAGTTTCAATTTTATGGATTTTCTGTTTATTTTATTTTTGAAGTGGTTGTAAATTCCTTCTTAGTTGTGAGGGAGATGCAGCCTGTCTACCTATGCCTCTATCTTGGCTGTAAGTCCATAGTTTCTTTATCCATTCATCCACTGATAGGCACTTAGGCTGTTTCCAGGACTTGGATATAGTAAATGGTGCTGCTATGAACATAGGAATACACAGTTTCTTTTGAATTGGTGTTTCAAGATTCTTCAGGTGTAATTCTAGCAGTGGAATCACTGGATTAAAAGGCAGTTCCATCTTTAGATTTTTAAGGAAATTACAAACTGTTTTCCTTAGTGGCTGCACCAGTCTGCATTCCCACCAACAGTGCACTAGGGTTCCCATTTCTCCACATACTCACCAGCACTTGTTGTTTGTTGATTTGTTGATGATGGCCATTCTGACTGGTGTAAAGTGGTATTTCATTGTGGTTTTTATTTGCATCTCTCTGAATTTTTGGCCTATTTTTTAATGAGTGGTTTTTTTTTAAATTATAAGACTTTTCTTTAAAATCTGGGCCCATCCTTTTTGTATAAAATATACCACACAAACATTTCCCCTCACTCCATAAGTCACCTTTTCAATTTCCTAACCATATCTTTTGAAGAGCACAGTTTTTTAATTTTAATAAAGTCAGTTTGATTATATTTTTTATATGGTTGTGCATTTCACATCATCTTTAAGAAACCATCATCTAATTGTTACATCTTGTGTTTTCTTGTAGAGATTGTAGAATTTTTGAGACATTTAGCTCCTACATTTAGCTTATATGCTCCATTTTATCACATTTTTATATGTGTTGTGAGGCAATGGTGGAGGTTCATTTTTTTTTTTCCAAAACTGATATCCAGTTGTCACAGCAACTATTTTTTGAAATGACTTTTCTTTCCCATTGAATATCCTTTGAAACTTTGCTAAATATTAGTTGACTATATATGTTTGGATATGTTTTTACATACTTCTTTTTGTTTCATTGATATGTATGTTTATTCTTATGTCAACACTGCACTCTTGATTATTTTAGTTCTATTATATTTCCTGAAACAAATAACACCAGTCGACCAAAATTCTTTTTTTAAAATTTTCAATTTGTTTTGGCTGTTTTGTGTCATCTTCATAGGTTTTGACAATTATACCACCAATAACTTCCAATATTTATTCTTTATTTTGTCCTTTGGTTCTGAAGAATGGGCACTGTATTCTGCTAAAAGACTATATTTTTTGGCAGCCTTTTTAAAAAAGATTAATTATGGTCATGTGACAAATTTCTGGCCAATCAGATTCAAGTGTAGAAGTTCCAAGAAGGTTCTTTAATAGTTGGGGAGAGAGGCAAGTATTCATTCGGTTTTCCTTTACTCCTTTTCCTCTTGCCTGCTTGCAATGTAGAAGAAATGACTAGGATTTTAACAGATGCTTTAAACTATGCGGTGACTTTGAAGCTATAAACCAATATTGAAGAACATAAAAATAGGAGCTAGAAGTCCTTCAATACTTTTTGTTTCTTTTTTTAATCCATGGAGTCACCATAACAAATTTTTCTGTGTTTTTTAAAATAAAGAAATAAACTTCTGTCTTGCTTAATTTACTGATATTTTGTTTTATTACTGTTTTATGTAACAAAACCCATTTTTAATTAATATATATACAAACCAAGTGAATTGAAAAATATATATTTATATAAAAATATAATCTTTATATAAATATTTATATACATACACTGAAGGTCTGTCCATAAAAAGTCCAGCCACTGTTAATATAACAAGAATGATTTACATGACATTGATGTAACCTGGCAGCCAAAGAGAGTGTACTGGAATGCACATGCGTGAATAATGACAACTTCACTGTATGAGTCAGTAGGGGAGTAGATGCTGCCATTGAGTGAGCATGTGTACTGTGTAGCCATCGCATTCAAAATGACTGAGCCAGTAGAGCAACGAATCTGAATCCAATTTTGCATTAAACTTTAACATTTTTTCATGAAAACTATTCAGATGATTCAGAAGGGCACAGCTATGGGCAACTAGTGATTGGCAGCTTCATCATGACATAATGACCAATCATGCATTATGTCTCCAAAGAGAGTTTTTTGGCAAAACATCAAATCACCTAGGTGACTCAGCCCCCTTACAGCCCAGATTTGGCACCCTGTGACTTCTGACTTTTCACAAAACTAAAATCTCCTTTGAAAAGGAAGAGATTTCAGATGATCAATGAGATTTGAAAAAATATGACAGGCAGCTGATGGCAATTGGGAGAACTGTTTGAAGTGCCAAGGTACCTACTTTGAAGAGGACTAAGGCATCATTGTCCTATGTACAATGTTTCTTGTATCTTGCAGCTTCTTCAATAAATGTCTCTATTTTTCATAGTAAATGGCTGGATACCTTCTGGACAGACCTTGTATTTTCTATTCACCCATGTCAGAAAGGAGGAGTTTTACTCTAGCCTGTTTCCAATGTAGTGTAGATCAATTTTATTTTTATTTTTATTTTCTGGAGTTCATTTCCTGATTAAAGGGAGGTCATTTAAATTCCTACATTAAAATGAGAGTCCTAGATAATAATGGCTTATACTACCTTCAGTGCACTATTGGTTTACATACTCAACACCCATTTCTCTTTCACCCTTTTTAAATAGTCCCAGAAGATCATTGTTGTGTCCATTTCTCCCCAGTAAGCTCATGTACTTAGGAGAAAACCAATCCTTAGCTTCAGGGTGGTTCTTTTTCCTTATGCCAATTAACATTTTATTGCTATCATTAAAGATAGCTATTCACCCATGTGGTTCCTTTGTTCCTGCAGCTACTCTATGACTACCAAAACTGCACAAGATTCAGTGAAGACAGGGCATCAGTAAGCAGCTGATTCAAAAAGTTCTGTACCCCATCCCCCAACTGGACTTTCAGGCATGTGAGCCAAAAAATCCCTACTATTTAATCAGTGTAAACTGAGTTGTCTAAGATACAAAGGCACCTGATTGATAAACACTGCATTCTTTCATTAAGCTCTTTAAGTAAGTAGAGAAAGCTGGGACTGTATGCACATGGAAGTCATTAGAGCTTTGCCTCTTACTGTTTTCTCTTGGTATTTGTAAAAATTCATTGCTTAACATTTAGGGTTTCTTTGCTGGAAATAAAGATTAGCAGAATATACCATTTGGGCATAGGGATTATTTCTAACTAAAAGTAACTGAAAAGAGAAGATAGAAGAAAAACTCTGTTCCCTCCTTATTAGCCTAAAAGCAGGACAGAAATTTCTTTTGTGGTCTCTCCAACCCCTCTCTACCATAAAGAATAAAAGTTCATCACTAGAGATAATTTTAGATTCACCTAGAGATGGCATTACAGAAATATATATAACAAGTATTAATAAATAGTCTTTATCTACTATTAGTTTTCCTTCCCACAGTTTGTTGATCTTGGAAGTCTACAACTGTTTTCCTTTGTCCTGTCATTTCTCTACAAATTTTTTGTTCTTAGTTAAAGATACTACATAAACCAGAGTTCTAAGATACCTCTTTGAGATACTCATTTTTTCCTGGGTATCTCACATGTGTGTGTGTGTATATATATTTATAAATATATATATAAATTTTGTATGTATTTTTCTTGTTAATTTGTCTTTTTTTAAATGGGTCTCAGCCATTAATTCAGAAGAGAAAAAAATATTTTTCTTTCCTTGCTAGAATATACACCCAAGGAATTGGAGCAATCCTCTCAAATTTGATTTCTTCTCCCCAATTTGATAGTGGATTAACTACCATGGTATAAAGTTACTTAATTTTATCTCCATTTCTGCAAATCTATTCTAATTTCTGGTTTAAGAGAATACAGCTAGATTATTGTATCTACTCCTGCCTTGATTCTGTAGCCACATCACATGTTATGCAGCCTTTGGAAAATCGAAGTTACTTTAAATAAATTGTCTTCAGATCAGGAGATTTAGTTTGAGGTATTTATGTGAATATTTTTCTGTCTTAATTTGCTCAGATTGAAACTCAACTGTCAAAAATACCTACAAGGATATTTTTTAAATTGTCTCTCTGAAATTTCATCATTTACCTTTAGCACTTCCCTCCAGATTAGGTGGATGTTATGCACATGTCAAAAAATATGCATGATGGTATCAGAGAGCCAAATTAGAAGGGGAAAAAAACATTTGAAGGACACCCACTTTTTTCTCCTTCTTTTTATTATAGAATATTAAAATGTCGGACTGCACAGCCATTCTTGGCGGTGCAGATAGACTCTTAAGAAGCTACACCATCGTCTCTCGAGACGGACAGCTGCCGACAATTAAAATGTCGATCTGTTTTGTTCATGGTAGTTATCTTTGTCCTTCTAAATTTGGGATATTTATAGTGTTCAGGATTTCCTTAGCTTAATTTAGACTATGCTGAACTGATCTCTCATGAATGAAATTGTGTGGAGAAATAGGTTGAGATGCATTTTACTAGTAAATCTACATGTACACATGGAGATATAATTAATTTTAGACAAGTTGGGATATTACATATATGAAATATATAATAAAGATAACATAGTTACAAATATTAATGTATTACTAAACATTCTTAGTTACATTATTTCACTTAAAACTCCTTTCAGTGTGTACAAGGAAAGTGGTGTTAACCCATTTTCTGGGTGAGAAAATAAATACTCCGAGAGATTAAGAGATTTTCTTAAGGTCAATCAGTTGTTAAATGATGAAGCTAGGATTTGATTCAAAGTATATCTGACTTTCAAATTTATTCATTTTCTGCTTTGTCATGCTGCCTGTAATTTATAGTAATTATTATGTCAAAATCCATCTTGTTGTAATGCATAGAGGCTAAAAAATTGTCTGAAAGGAGTGGATTAACTGGGCCAGGCTCTTCTATTTGGTATATATTACTTGTTACTTCCACTGGGCACTGTTTAAATGAAATTAAGTAGAACTAGAAGAGCCCATTCAGAGGATAAGTAACATTTCAGAACTGAATTTATATATATAAAATAGTCAAAGGTTGGATACCAAGATAATCTGATAAATTTTTGTGTTAATTTTTAAAGAAGTTAAGTAAAAAAAAAATTATTTCCCAATTGTCTTAATAAATGCTTATAATCTTGCTTTGAAGTTAATGGTTGAAACAGTTGACAGATCTTTTTCTACTAACTGGACCAGAGTCACCTTTTAACTTTTTTTTAAAGAGTGTTTTATTCATGAAATATTTATGTCAGGGAAAACTTGATCTAAATCCAGATTCTTCTGACTACTTATAGAGATTTAGACAAGTTCATTATCATTTTATTTCTGCAAAATGGAGAAAATGGAATTAACCATGTATGATTATGTTGAATAAAGAATCTGAGGTACAAGGCACATGGGAGGCTACAGTTATTGTTATTGTTGCTCCCACACTGTCCAGTCTTAATGGACTCCTTAACTAGATAGAGTTAATTAATTATGGCTAATAATCTGGTTCAGAACATGGAGGGTTGAAATCTCTGGAAGAAACAAAGTTGTGGGTGGTCTCCTGTGAAATTTATTTTTCATGACCTCCCCTTGCTGGAAGTACTTACCATGTAGTGGTCACATATCAAGGACATTGTAAAACAACCAATCAACTTAATCTTTCCTGTGTGAGATGCATAAATTTGATGGAAGCACATAAACTTAAATACAGATCCAAGGTTTACAAAAATTAGGCATTTTTATTGAAGTGATTTATGTATGGCCTTCTTGGATGGGAGATGTTAAAAGAAGGGGCAACCTAAGTCATTTTAATTATTTATGTTTTTATTGTACCAGTATACATTTGTGGTCCTCTCCAGCTTGGAGATGCTTCCACTAATGCTGAAGGAAAAAACTCGTGATAATGGAAGACTCAACTACTGTTGTGCTGATTACTGAAAAATTTATTCATGCTCATCAAAGTGCTTCATGGAAGTTGCTTAATGTGGCATCTTTTAAGTTGAAAGTATGCTGACTACATTTTTGGTCTCTGCTAATGCATTGTAAACAAAACCGTGGACAGATTGACTCACATCGTCACTTCTCATTCTTTGTCCTTTCTTTGCCTTGATAGTTTCCTTAAATGTTTATCTACTCATGTAATAAATATTTAGCACCAAATTTCAATATAGTCCCTGACAACAGAAAGGTTTCCTCCAAAGGATTTCAACAGATTTCAAAGGGGAAGGCTGGAGCCACACTGGTTCATGGTCCAGATAAACAGGTAACAAGTCAGAAGTTTACTTTGATCCATTCTGGATACTCACACCCGAGTTTGCTATGATTACAATGCCTTATCACTTATTGCCTCTGCTCTCCACCCTCATCAGTCACACTGGGATGATTATACCAGTGATACTTGCTTTACAAGCAATTTATGGGAATCAAATGGGTTAATGTACTTGCAATTTCTGTCAGAATGAAAAATATCTGAAAAAACAAGTCATTAGTTTTCTTGTTTTAATTCCATTCTGCACATTTGTTATCCACTCCCCTGAATGTGTGGTCCTCAGCACAGACATGCCTATGAGTATGTGTTTTTGCACGTGAGGGGATGAGAGAAAGTAAAGTTATGAAGTGAGGGGCACAAGATTAAGGACTTGTAGTACTGTACTTGTACAAATAATAGTACCTTGCTACACAGGATTTGTTTTACTTGCTTCCAGTTATTTTGGTCCTTAATTTAAAGTTGGAGAGTTTTGTTTTGTTTTTTAATGTTTAGGAGAAACAGTCAGTGGCCTTATAACTGTGAAAACCTTTGTTGGCATGGAATTCAAGCAGCTCTCTGCAGTGCCTATGGCATCTTTGCTTCATTCTTTCTGCTGGCTTTTAAATTTTTCTTTCATTTTCAGGTCCTCAACTTTCCTATTCTGGGCAGATCATTTTGGGACTTGCATCTTCTGGGATTACTATGAACAGCTTAATAAAATGGGAAAGACAGCCCAAAAGAAGAGATGACATTCTTATAATCATCATTTGCATTTTCCTCCTTCCTTTTGATTATGGTAGTCACACTGAGAGTGTGTTCTGTGGGTAAAAAAATATCAGGTGACTTATGTCAAGTAATTCTTTTGTAAAAATCTTGTAGTTGTATTAAAGTATAATTGACATATAATAAGCTGTACTTATTTAAAGTATACAATTTGGTGAGTTTTTAATTGTGTGCACTCAGGAAACCTATAATCAAATAATGAATATATCCATTCTCCACACACAATAATTTCCTCATGCATCTTGAGAATCCCCAGGCAACTACAGATTGCTTTCTGTCATTATAAATGCTTGCATTTTCTAGAAATTTATAATAATACATACATGTTATATAATATGTATTTTTGTTGTTCTAGGTTCTTTCACTCAGCATAAGTATACTAAAATACATCCATACTGCAGCATGTATGAATAGTCTGTTCTTTTTATGGTTATGTGGCATTCCATTGTATGGATGTACCACAACTTGTTTATCTATCCACCTATTGATAGGCATTTTATTAGTCTGCGAGGGATGCCATAACAGAACACAAACTTCGGGGCTTAAACAACAGAATTTTATTTTCTCACAATTCTGGAGGCTAGAAATGTGAGATCAAGGTGTGGTTAGATTTGGTTGTCCAGGAGGACTGTCTCCTTGGCTTGTTCTTCCTCTGTGCCTGTGCATCCCTAATGTCTCTTTATGTGTTTACATTTTCTCTTCTTGTAAGGATAGTAAGATTGGATTAGGGACCACCCTCACAACCTCATTTTAGATTACTTACATCTTTAAAGACCCTATCTCCAAATATAATTACATTCAGAGTTACTGAAGTTAGGACCTCAACATGAGTTTTAGGGGAACACAATTTAACCAATCACTGACATTAAGGTTGTTTACAGTTTTGGCTATTACAAATAGATCTGCTATGAACATTTGTGTGTAAGTGTTGATATAAATGTGTCCTTTCATTTCCTTTGAGTAAATAGCTAGGGGTGAAACTGCTCCATCATATGATAGCTTATGTTTAATTTTTTTTAATTATAAACTTTTTTCCATTTTTAAAATTTTCATCAATACTATGGACATTTCAGTTGCTCCTTATCTTGCCAAATTTAACATTATCAGTGTTTTAAAAATTTAGGCATTTTAATAAAAATATAGTAGGGCCTTGTTATTGTTTATTATGCATTTCTATGATAGCTAATGATGTTGAGCATCTTTCTATGTGTTATATGCCTTCTGTACATCTTATTTGGTAAAGTGTCTACTCAAATCTTCCACAAGTTTCTAGTTGGGTGGTTTCTTATCATTCTTTTATAAAAGTTATTTATATATCTGTCCTTGATCAAATATACATTTTGTATATACTTTCTCCCAGCTCGAGGCTTGCCTTTTTATTTTCCTAACAGTATTTTTTGAAGAGAAAGTTAAAAATTTTTTGATGAAATTTAATTTATCAGTTGTATTATAATTCATGCCTTAGTGTAGTTTTCTTCATGGTTATTTCGTTTAAAGTTAATTGAGCTTCTTGATTCTATGTAAAATGTAGTCATAGTTACTGTTTAAATGTCCTTTTTTACTAATTTTATTATATTTATCATTACTGAGTCTATGTCTATTGATCGATTATTTTAATTTTGGGTTGCTTTTTTGCTTCTTTATATACCTTATAATTTTAAAATGAATGCTCAACATTATGATTTTCTGTTGTTGATTCCTGGAATTTTTGTGTTCCTATAAACATGTATGAGTTAGTTTTTGAATATAGTTAAGTTCCTTGGGAACAGTTTGGTTTTCATAAATCTTGCTCTTAAGCTTTGTTAGGTGATATCAGTATAGTCTTTAGCATGAGACTAATTTCTTCCACTGCTGAGTCTAGTACAGCCTTCTAAGAACACATCTTTTTTGCCCTCCATATTGCAAGGTCTATTCCAGTCTGGCTGGTGAGAACAAACAGTATTCCTGGACATGTGTGAGTTTCAGGAATTATTTTACTTGCCTTTTGCATTGCTGTTTTTCCAGGCCTTGGGCAGTTTTCTCATATATGTGCTATCTCAGGCAGGAGGTTTAATTTTTCCCCTGTTACATTATCATTGTCAGAGTGAGAATTTTGAAAAAATGTTATAATTCTCTTTTACCATGCCTATGCCAGCTAATTCTTATCATGGGTAATGAATCTCTTCCATGTTTGAGCACATGTGGCAACCTGGATGGTAAAGGCATTGGTGATATCAGGAAAGACCATGGGTAAAATGGGGTGTAGGAGACAAAATAAATTCATTTAAGGATGATTATAAAGACAATCCAGGATGCTAAAAACTATCATGAATTTATGTTCCAATAAAAACTGAAAGACTCATAATTCAGCTCTATTCCACCTCCTCTAATTCAAGCACTGACTTACCTAACAGTAATTTCATTGCAATACATCATGTTATGTGAGTATACCTTGAACTATATTTATAATGAATTCCCATGATTAGTGAAGTTTCAAAGATGTCATGAATAGTGAAGAACAAAAATAATGTAGTTATAGGACTTACCCTTATATTTCAATTATGTTTCTAGTAGCAACATGATACATGCAGTTGTATTACTTGTTGAGAGATATTGAACAGATTATTTAAAAGGTGTGAGCCTGACATAGGGAAAGTACAGTACCCCAAGACTAGTAGAAGCACTTGGAGTTAGAAGATTATTATGAAAGTCTATAGAGAGATGGATGATGTTTACAAATAATCACCTGTTAGGAGCCATGGCCCTTGGTCAAGGGAGTCATCCTTGATGACACCACTGACCAGGGAAGCAAATGCCGAACTTTACTCCAGCTTCTCCTAGAATTTCCTGCAAGTGCTCCCCATTGCTAAAGCAATTATTTGAGCCCATTAATTCAGTCCATACATTTCAGCCATCCACAGAACAAAGCAGGGTGTTAGAAAGTGATCCTGACAGGCAAACAGGGTATCTAGCATACATATTTTAATAGTTCATACATATTTCTTAGAGAAATTTAAAAAATTATAGATAGCCTGAAGACAAAACACCAAAATTTCCAGAAATAACCATTTTGGTATGTCATTCCAGTCTTTCTTCTCTCCCTGTCTTTACCTGTGTATATTTGGCACATGATAATAAATGACATACATATATCATTCATTCACATATAATAACACCTGCCATAAATATATCACATATGTATAAACATATCACCTAAATACTTATTTAATCAAGTTCTATGCAACTGTATGTTTACAGTTGTAAACACATGAAACACAGTTTATTTTTGTAATTATTTATTACTGTATTATTTTCCATATGAACTGTAAACGCATTTTGGCCTCAACCTGTATTATTTTATAAATTGCTTAATCACTTATATACATCAAAATTTCCCCCCCAAAGAAACATTTTTACCTTTGCTTTAACCTTGAACCATATACCACTGGAATCCATAGAATTGAGATTGTGGTTTTGTTTGAGGTAAGATAAAGTATTCTATTTTAAATATATTGTTAAAGGTCCAGATGAAATAGCAAATTGAGTGATAGAATTCCTTATATATTACATTTCACCTCCATTTTTACTCAATCAAAATTAGATTAGTTCAAAACTTTTCTTTTGACATGGAAATTTACAGAATATGCACTATTCAGATACAGCCATTAACAAATAGTTTTTTCCATGATTTCTTATTTTTATTTTTTTTATTTTTTGGTTTTTCAATTACAGTTTTCCCATTTACCCCCTATTTCTCTCCCCAACCCAGCCCACCCCTTCTCCCACAATCATATCCCTTTCCCCCCCTTTTTTTTTTATCCCGCTTGATCATGGTGTATGATCTTTCTTTTTTTTTTTTTTCCGGTTTTTCAATTACAGTTGTCCCATTTTTCCCCCATTGCTTCCCCCACCGAGCGCATCCCTTCTCCCACAATCATATCCCGTCCTGTGGTCCATGTCCATGAGTCATTCATACACGTTCCTTGACTAGACCCTTCCCTTACTTATCCCCCTCCTCTCCTCCCCCCTCCCCCCTATTGACTGCTGTTCTGCTCTTTGTCCTATTTACTTCGTTTGTTTGTGTTCTTTAGTTTCCTCTATTAGGTGATATCATATGGTATTTTTCTTTCTTTGCCTGGCTTATTTCACTAAGCATAATTCTCTCTAGTTCCATCCATGTTGTTGCAAATGGCAAGAGTTCCTTCTTTCTTTCTGCTACATAGTATATCATTGCATAAATGTACCACAGTTT
The DNA here is from genome assembly GCF_987537825.1 of Furipterus horrens. Classification (NCBI taxonomy): domain Eukaryota; kingdom Metazoa; phylum Chordata; class Mammalia; order Chiroptera; family Furipteridae; genus Furipterus; species Furipterus horrens. The sequence goes on along the minus strand of NW_028327178.1, from coordinate 53,631,873 downwards.
TTTGATCCACTCATCTACAGATGGGCACTTAAGCTGTTTCCAGCATTTAGCTATTATAAACAGGGCTGCTATGAAAATAGGGGTGTATAAGTTCTTTTGAATTAGGGTTTTAGAATTTTTTGAGTATAATCCTAGCAGTGGAATTGCTGGTTCAAAAGGCAATTCCATTTATAGTTTTTTGAGGTAATCTCATACTGTTTTCCATAGTGGCTGCACCAGGCTGCATTCCCACCAAAGTGCAATAAGGTTCCCGTTTCTCCACATCCTTGCCAGCACTTGTTGTTTGTTGATTTGTTGATAATGGCCATTCTGACAGGTGTAAAGTGGTATCTCATTGTGGTTTTAATTTGCATCTCTCTGAAGGCTAGTGATGTAGAGCATTTTTTCATGTGCCTATGGACCCTCTGTATGTCATTTTCAGAGAAGTGTTTGCTCAGGTCCTTTGCCCATTTTTGAATTAGGTTGTCTGTTTTCTTGATGTTGAGTCCTATAAGCTCTTTATATATTTTGGAGATCAGTCCCTTGTCTGAGGTATCATTGGCAATTATGTTTTCCCATAAGGTTGGTTTCTTTTTCATCTTGCTGATGTTTTCTTTTGCTTAGCAGAAACTCTTTAGTTTGATGTAGTCCCATTGGTTTATTTTTTTCCTTTATTTCTCTTGCCTTAGGAGATGTATTCGTGAAAATATTGTTACATGGGATATCTGAAATTTTCCTGCTCATGTTTTCCTCTAGAACTTTTATGGTGCCATGGCTTACATTTAAGTCTTTGATCCATCTTGAGTTTATTCTCGTGTGTGCTGTAAGTTGGTGGTCTAGTTTCATTTTTTTGCAGGTCCCTATCCAGTTCTCCCAGCACCGTTTGTTAAAGAGGCTCTTCTCACTCCATTTTATGTTCCTTCCTCCTTTATCAAATATTAGTTGACCATATAGTCCTGGGTTTATTTCTGGACTCTCTATTCTGTTCCACTGATATATATGTCTGTTCTTATGCCAGTACCAGACTGTTTTGATCACAGTGGTTTTGTAGTATTGTTTGATGTCTGGTATTGTGATTCCTCCTGCTGTGTTTTTCTATATCAGGATTGCTTTCACTACTCAGGGTCTTTTTTGGTTCCAAATGAATTTTTGGAGTCTTTGTTCAAGGTCTGTGACATATGTCGTTGGTATTTTAATAGGGATTGCATTGAATCTGTAAATTGCTTTGGGTAGAATGCCCATTTTGATGGTGTTGATTCTTCCCATCCAAGAACATGGTATTTGTTTCCATTTATTTGTATCTTCCTTAATTTCTTTTTCCAATGTTACGTAATTTTCAGAGTACAGGTCTTTTATCTCTTTGGTTAAGTTTACTCCTAGGTGCTTTATTTTTCTTGTTGCTATAGTAAATGGTATTTTTTTTTTGTCTCTCTCTCTGATATTTTATTGTTGGTGTACAGAAATGCCTTAGATTTCTGTATACTTATTTTGTACCCTGCGATTTTGCCAAATTCACTTATTATATCAAGTAGTCTTTTAGTGAAGTTTATAGGGTTTTCTAGGTATACTATTATGTTGTCTGCATATAATAATAGTTTTACTTCTTCTTTCCCAATTTGGATGCCTTTTATTTCTTTTTCTTGTCTGATTTCTGTGGCTAAGACTTCCAAGACTATGTTGGATAGGAGCGGAGAGAGTGGACAGCCTTGTCTAGTTCCTGATTTCAGGGGGAATGCTTTCAGTTTTTGACCATTGAGTATGATGTAGGCTTCAGGCTTCTCATATATAGCCTTAATTATGTTAAGGTAAGCTCCCTCTATTCCCATTTTGCTGAGTGTTTTCATCATAAATGGGTGTTGTACTTTATCAAATGCTTTTTTTGCATCTATTGATATGACCATGTGATTGTTGTCTTTCATTTTGTTTAGGTGATGTATTGTATTTATTGATTTGCAAATGTTAAACCATCCTTGCATCCCTGGGATGAATCCCACTTGATCGTGTTGTATGATCTTTTTGATGTGTTGCTGGATTTTGTTTGCCAATATTTTATTGAGGATTTTAGCATCTATGTTCATCAGTGATATTGGCCTGTAGTTTTCTTTCTTTGCTGTGTCTTGACCTGGTTTTGGGATTAGGGTAATATTGGCTTCATAGAAAGAGTTTGGGGTTTTTCCCTCTTCTTGTATTTTTTGGAATAGTTGGAGGAGGCTAGGAGTTAATTCTTCCCTAAATGTTTTGTAAAATTTGCCTGTGAAGCCATCTGGTTCAGGGCTTTTGTGTGCAGGGAGATTTTTGATTACTGTTTCAATTTCCTTCTTTGTTATTGGTCTGTTGAGACTTTCCACTTCTTTTTGATTCAGTTTTGGAAGGTTATATGTTTCTAGAAATTTGTTCATTTCTTCTAGGTTGTCAAATTTCTTGGTATACAGTTGTTTGTAGTAATTTCTTACTATCATTTGTATTTCTGTGGTATCAGTCGTCATTTCTCCTCTTTCATTTCTGATTTTGTTTATTTAAGTCTTCTCTCTTTTTTTCTTGATGAACCTGGCTAGAGGCTTGTTGATTTTGTTCATTTTGTCGAAGAACCAGCTCCTAATTTTGTTGATCTTTTGGATTGTTTGTTTAGTCTTTATGTCATTTAATTCTGCTCTGATCTTGATGATTTCCTTCCTTCTTATTGCCCTAGGCTTTGTTTGTTTTTGTTGTTTTAGTTCTTGTAACTTTAGGGTTAGATTTTTTTTTTGAGATTCTTCTATCCTTTTCAGATATGCCTATATTGCTATGAACTTCCCTCTTAGGACTGCTTTTGCTGTATCCCATAGGTTTTGGGCAGTTGTGTGTTCATTATCATTAGTTTCTAGAAATTCCTTGATTTCTTCTTTGATGTCATTGTTAACTTATTTATTATTTAATAGCATGTTATTCATTCTCCACGAGTTTGGGTGTCTGATTTTTTTCTCTGTGGTTGATTTCTAGTTTCAAGGCATTGTGATCTGAAAAGGTGCTTGACATGATTTCAATTTTCTTGAATTGGTTGAGGCTTGTTTTGTGTCCTATCATGTGATCTATCTTTGAAAATGTCCATGTGCATTTGAAAAGAATGTATATTTTGCTTCTTTGGGGTGAAAAGTTCTATATATATCAGTTAAGTCCATGTGGTTTAGTGTGTTGTTCAATGCCTGTATATCCTTGGTGTTTCTTTGCTTGGATGATCTGTCTATTGTTGATAATGGAGTGTTGAAGTCCCCTACTATGAGTGTGTTGTTGTTAATATCCTTCTTGTGGTCTTCTAGTATTTTCTTTATGTATTTGGTTGTTCCTATGTTGGGTGTATGTATGTTTATTAGTGTTATGTCTTCTTGATGGATTGTTCCTTTAAGTATTATGAAATGTCCTCGTTTGTCTCTTTTTATTTCCCTTTCTTTGAAATCCGTTTTGTCTGATATGAGGACTGCTACCCCGGCTTATTTTTTCCGGTCCGTTTGCTTGGAATATTTTTTTATATCCCTTCATTTTCAGTCTGTATAAATCTTTTGTTTTGAGCTGTGTTTCTTGTTGACAGCAAATATATGGGTCCTGTTTTCTTATCCATTCCGTTACCCTATGTCTTTTAATTGGAGCTTTTAATCCATTTACATTTAAAGTTATTATTAACGTGTATTTATTCATTTACCTTTTACCTCTGTTCCTCTCCTCTTCTTTTTCTTTCTTTCTTTTTTCTTAGAACATTCCCTTTAGCATCTCTTGCAATGCTGGTTTGGTGGAAATGTATTCTTTTAGTCTTCCTTTGTCTGAAAAACTCCTTATTTCACCTTCTATTATGAATGAGAGCCTTGCTGAGTACAGTATTCTTGGTTGTAGGCCTTTGTTTTTCATTGCTTGAAAGATTTTTGACCATTCCCTTCTGGCTTGTAGTGTTTCTGTTGAGAAATCGGTCGATAGCCTTATCGGAGTTTCCTTGTATGTTATTTGCTGTTTTTCTCTTGCTGCTTTTAGGATTCTCTCTTTGTCTTGGAATGTTGCCATTTTAAATATAATGTGCCTTGGAGTGGGCTTTTTGGGGTTCCTCTTCATTGGAACTCTCTGTGCTTTCTGAACTTGTATAACTTTTTCTCTCATCCGGTTGGGAAAATTTTTTGTCACTATTTCTCCTATCAGTTTTTCAATTCCATGCTCCTTTTCTTCTCCCTCTCTTATTCTGATGATCCTGATATTATTTCTTCTCATGCTATCCTGTAATTCCCTTACATCTTGTTCATATTTTTTCAATCTTTCTTCATTTGGTTGTATTGTCTGGGAGTTTTTCCTCTACATTATCTTCTAACTCACTAATCGGATCCTCTGCTCTGTTTAGTCTGCTTTTGACTGATTCTACTGTGCTTTTCAGTTCAGAGATTGAATTATTCATTTCTTCCTGGTTCTTGTTAATAGTTTCTATGTCCTTTTTTATACTGGTGTAGTTCTCTGCAAGTGCCCTGTAATTTTCTTGGAGCTGTTGGTAACTTCCTTGGAGGTTGTCATAATTGTTTTTAAGGTTGTCCAATATATTGAGCTTGTTTACCACCATTATTTTGAATTTCATATCTGACATTTGAGCTATGTCTATTCCATCTACCTCTCTTTCTGGAAATTCCTCTTTTCTTTTCATTGAGAGGTTATTTCTGTGTTTTACCATGTTGGATTCTTCTTGTTTGTTTTTGTTTTTTGGGTTTGTCTGCTTTGACTTACCACCTTTGTGGTATGAGATTCTTTATAGGAGATCTGGGGGTTTCAGTGGTGCAGTCTCTTTGATCTCCTGAGCCTGATGTTCTTGGGTTACCCTTTATATTATTTGTTTATGCTGTCTGGTTATATTTCATATGATTTTTGGTAGGATCTTCCTTCTGACTAGTTGATTGAGAATCACTCTATCCACTTTGTCTTGAGTTATTTTGTGTAGATTCTGTTAAAAACATAAACACACAACCCAGGCAGGAGACCCACACCCTCAAAAATATCCCCCACCCCCTATCCCACTATCGTCAGCCAACAAACCAGTATTAATATATATGTAGAGAGATTAGAGCTTTTATACTATGGAAAGAATATATAAGAGTTGTATTTAATGAGGAAAAATATAATTTTTGAGAGGGGGGATGATAATAATAGTTGAGACTATGCAAGACAGTAGGTAATATTTACATTGTATCTTAATAACAATAGAAGAAAAGGAGGGAAGAATGCAGAATATAGTAAGAAAGTGGGATTGTATAGTATTGGATTTATATAGTAGTTATATGCTATTTATTTAGAGTGAAAAAGAGGCTAAACTAGCCACACAAACAAATAAACAGCAATTAAGAAGAAAGGATGAGAAGGAGAGATTATATAAAACAAATTAGAGATAGTTTTTTTTTCCTTTCCCTTTAAGGAAGAAAAAAAAAAAGCAATGTTTTTACTCAGTTCAGCCTTTTTGTGTCATCTTTTTCTGCATCCACAGCTGGTCTAATAAGGCGGGTCAGAGGTTCCTGTTCTTTGCAGCAGCACTGTGCACTCCCGGTAGCCACCAGGACGTGTTCCTTTGGCACCTGTTGGAACTATCCAAGGTGCCTTTGCGTGCACACCCCTGCACAGGCAAGGTGGACCGAGAGCTTGCCTCAGGCCTGCCATCTCTTGCCTCTTAGGGCGGGGTCCCAGACACTTGGGCACAGTGGAAGTGAGAGATTGGTGTCTACTGAAGCTGGTCGAGGTGCTTTTGTGCTCATGCGCCCATGCAAGCACAAGGCGCCCAAGAGTTAGCCTCAGTCCTGCCGAGCCGCGCTCCCTGAGTTGGTCTTTAGCCTCTTAGGGTGGGGCCCTAGACACTTGTGCACAGTGGAAGCGAGCGTCTGTGAGTTGTTGCCACCCCCTGTTCCAGCGCCTCAGCCTGTTGTTCCCACACCCACCTGGACGCGCAGGAGCAGTGCCTGAGCAAGTGGTCTGTGCTCCGGCCTGGCGCCCACTGGAGCTGGCCAGGGGTGCCTGAGCATGGTCTTCTGCATGTCCAGTGGGCCCTCCCTATGCCCTTTGGGACACTGATCTTATGTCTGTTGGGGTGTGTCCGAGGGGCACCTGGATGCGTGGCCCCGCACACCTGGGCCAGTGAATGAGGGCACTTCCCTATGCACACCCTAGCGACCCAAGAAGAGGGTTGGGGAGTGGACAAGAACGCCTGTGCATCTGCACTCCTCAAGAATGTCCTACGACCCCAGCCTTTCCACCCCTCTCTGCAGTCCACAAGAGAAAAATATAAAGAAAAATTATGTTCTCACTTGCACAGCAGCACACTGTCTCCTGTCCTTCAGCGCCAATGCCACCTGGTCGAGTCCTGTCTCTGCCAGTGGGCAGAGATCTACTCTCCTCCCGACTCCTCTCTGGGGAAGCCTGTGGTCGCCAAAAAGCCTTTGTGTACTTCCTGCCGCAGCTCGGGCAGCCACCCCAGTCAGGAATGTAATCTCATCCCTTTTACCTCCACTATCCTCACTAAACAGGTTGTTCCCAGATGGTTTTTCTCTAATCCAGCAGTGCCAAGGCTCGACTCCTGGCAGTGTCCAGCTGCTCACTGAGATGTTCTGTCTGCAATTAATCCAAATTACCTAGTTTTTAAAAATTTCTATTTTTATTCAAGCATTAGAGGATTTCCTCACTTTGTAATAGAGCAATAGTTAAGAATTACATCAAAAAAATTCAAAGCAAGTAATAGGCATCCAACCAGGAGAGCAGTTGAAAAATCTTTATTTTAATCAAAAACATTTTAACCCTCAACATGTGGTTCTATAACAAACAATAAAATATAATGATTTTATTGGTGATTTTCACATTGTACATACTAAATTATTGCTTATTTCTTCTTTCTGGCTTACCAGTTCATTCACTAAGGTCTTTTGAGAAAAGCAATGCCAATGTAGAACAATAAGTATGTTTATATTTGCGTAAAGAGAAATCTATACATGGTTAAAGAAAAGATCTATTTATCATTAAGAATAATGTTGTATTGTTTTTATTTTTAAAGACATTTCCTTGACTAAATATTTATTTTATTTTGTTTAAAAGATAAATGCTCATCTTTCTTATTCTCATCTCTTAGCATTTCATATGATATAAAAAGAAATATTTAGTTCAATTTTCATACTGATACTGTTTCTTCTACCAAAATAAACTAAAGTACACTTTAAAATCTCCAGGATTTGATATAAATTTTCAACAAGACTTTAATTCTCCCACTCCTTTTATTATTGGGTTGACTTTTGTTTTCTTTTGATAACATTATAGATAAACTTTTCCAGCAGCTGCATGACTCATACTACTTTTTTGCTGATTTCATACCAGGAATAATAGTGAGCTGAAGAACTGCAATATTTCTTCAGAAAAATGTCCATGGAAATGTCTGAATTTTTATTTTATTTCTTAGCACACAAAGCTATGAAAGGTTCTCATTTTGAATACAACTGACTGCCAGAGTTTTACATGAATTTGAAGATTTCTTTCATTTCTCCTTTTATCCCAAGTTCTCTGGAGACACACAAAGTCATGGTTCTCGAAAAGTAGTTTTTCCAATAAAAAATGGGGTTTTCTGATCATTTTGTATCAAGGTGGACAAAACTGCTGATATCACTGAGAGAAAAACAAGTACAAAAAGTTCAGAAGTTTATTCTTGATAAGAAATGTTTTACTAATTTTCCTTTTTCTGCACTGGGTGCCTCAAGTGCTATTAATTTTTATGCTATACATATTTTTCAAAACAACCATCAGGAGCCATTATTCATTTTTTATGAAAGCACCAGGTCCCAGAAAAACTACTCCATAATATGGAGGCAATACCTCTGTTATAAATCTTGTCAGTGAGTGAACAAACAATGTCAAGGTTGAAATATTAAAAGACCAGTATTAAAATGATTATTTTAAAGAAAATGACAGTGCTAAGAATTAGGCAGTTGTTAGTGCTAAATTCTATATGCGATAATTTTTGAAAATATTAATTAATGGGAATAAATGTGGGCATCAGGGATATAAAATAAAAGACCTTTAAAACCTAAGTGCCTTTAGATGTATTTTCATTAAGTCATGCACTAATTTTTTAAAATTTATTTTTATTGTTTTTCTATTAGAGTTGTTCCCCTTTTTCCCCCATTGCTCTCTCCCAACCCAGCCCAATGTTCTCCTACAGTCAATCCCCACATTATTGTCCATGTCCATGGATTATTTATACTAATTTCTTTACTAAATCCTTCCCTTACTTACCCACCTTCTTTCACTCCTCCCCTCCGCCCCCTTATAACTGTTACTTTGTTCCTTGTTTAGATGTCTCTGGTTCAATTTTGTTCATTTGTTTGTGTTGTTCATTAGTCTCCTATATTAGATGATATCATATGGCATTTTTCTTCTGTTGCCTGGCTTATTTCACTAAGCATAATTCTCTCTAGTTCCATCCATGTCGTCGCAAATGGCAGGAGTTCCTTCTTTCTTTCTGCCACATAGTATTCCATTGGGTAAATGTACCACAGTTTTTTGATCCACTCATCTACAGATGGGCACTTCAGCTATTTCCAGCACTTGGCTATTGTAAACAGCACTGCTATGAATGAAGGGGTGCATAAGTTCTTTTGAATTGGGGTTTCAGGATTTTTCGAGTATAATCCTAGCAGTGGAATTGCTGGTTCAAAAGGCAGTTTCATTTTTAGCTGTTTGAGGAAATTCCATACTGTTTTCCATAGGGACACACTGTCTGCATTTCCACCAATGTGCACGGGGGTTCTCATTTCTCCACATTCTCTCCAGCACTTGTTGTTTGTTAATTTGTTGATGATGGCCATTCTGACTGGTGTAAAGTGGTATCTCATCGTGGTTTTTATTTTAATATCTCTGATGGCTAGTGATGTTGAGCATTCATTCATATGACTATGGACCCTCTGTATATCCTCCTTGGAGAAGTGTTTATTCAGGTCCTTTGCCCATTTTTTTACTGGGTTGTCTATCTTCTTGGTGTTGAGACATGTAAGTTGTTTATATACTTTGGAGATCAATCCCTTGTCTGAGGTACCATTGGCAAATACGTTTTCCATGTGGTTGGTTCCCTTTTCATCTTGCTGGTGTTGTCCTTGCTGAACAGAAACTTTTTAGTTTGATGTAGTTCCATTTGTTTATTTTTTCCTTTATTTTTCTTGGCTTAGGAGATGTATCAGTGAAAATATTGCTATGTGGGATATCTGAAATTTTTCTGCCTATGATTTCCTCTACGACTTTTATGGTGCCATGGCTTACCTTTAAGTCTTTGATCCATCTCCAGTTTATTCTGGTGTGTGGTGTAAGTAGGTGGTCTAGTTTCATTTTTTTTGCATGTCCCTGTCCAGTTCTTCCAGAACTATTAGCTGAAGAGGCTCTTTTCACTCCATTTTATGTTCCTTCCCCCTTTGTCAAATATTAGCTGACCATATAGACTGGGGTTTATATCTGGGCTATCTATTCTGTTCCATTGATCTATATGTCTATTCTTATGCCAGTACCAGACTGTTTTAATTACAATGGCTTTGTAGTATAGTTTGATGTCAGGTATTGTGAGTCCTCCTACTGTGTTCTTCTGTCTCCAGATTGCTGTGCCTATTCAGGGTCTTTTCGGTTCCATATAAATTTTTGAAGTATTTGTTCTAAGTCTGTGAAATAGGTAACTGGTATTTTATTAGGTATTGCATTGAATCTAGAAATTGCTTTGGGTAGTATGGCCATTTTGAGGATGTTGATTCTTCCCATCCAAGAACATGGTATTTGCTTCCATTTATTTGTATCTTCCTTAATTTCTTTCTTCAGTGTTCTGTAGTTTTCCAAGTACAGGTCTTTTATCTCTTTGGTTAAGTTTACTCCTAGATACTTTATTTTTCTTGTTGCTTTAGTAAATAAATTTTTTTGCTAGTTTCTATCTCTGATTATTTATTTTTTTGTATACAGAAATGCCTTTGATATCTGAATATTGACTCCGTACCCTGCTATTTTGCTGAATTCACTTATTAGGTTGAGTAGTTTTTTCATGGAGTCTGTAGGGTTTTCTGTATACACTATCATGTCATCTGTAAATAATGACAATTTATTCCCTTTTTTCCAATCTCGATGCCTTTTATTTATTTTTCTAGTCTAATTTCTGTAACTAGAAGTTTCAAGACTATGTTGAATAGGAGTGTAGAGAGTGGATATCCTTGTCTTCTTCCTTATCTCAACGGGAATGCTTTCAGTTTTGTCCATTGAGTATGATGTTGGATTCATGTTTCTTGTATATGCCCTTTATTATGTTAAGGTATGTTCCCTCTACTCTCATTTGCTGACTGTTTTCTTTGTAAATGGGTGTTATTCTTTATCAAATGCTTTTTCTGCACCTATTGATATGATCATGTGATTTTTGTCTTTCATTTTGTTTATGTAGTGTATTACATTTGTAGATTTGCAAATATTAAATCATCCTTGCATCCCTGAGATGAATCCCACTTGATTGTGGTGTATGATCTTTTTGATGTATTGCTGGATTCTGTTTGCCAATATTTTGTTGAGGATTTTAGCATCTATGTTCATCAACGATATTGGCCTGTAGTTTTCTTTCTTTGTTGTATCTTTACCTGGTTTTGGGATTAGGGTAATACTGGCTTCCTAGAAAGAGTTTGGGAGTCTTCCCTCTTCTTGGATTTTCTGGAATAATTTGAGAAGAATAGGAGTTAGTTCTTTTCTAAAAGTTTTGGAAAATTCTCCTGTGAAGACATCTGGTCCAGGACTTTTGTGTGCTGGGAGTTTTTTGATTACTGCTTTAATTTTACTCTTTGTTATCAGTCTGTTCATGCTATCTGCTTCTTCTTGATTCAGTTTTGGAAGATTATATGTTTTTAGAAATTTGTCCATTTCATCTAGGTTGTCAAGTTTTTGTCATACGGTTGTTTGTAGTAATTTCTTAAAAATTTTATTTATTTCTGTTATATCAGTGGTGATTTCTCATTTTTTATTTCTGATTTTGTTTATTTGGGTCCTCTCTCGTATTTTCTTGATAAGGCTGGTTAAAGGCTTGTTGATTTGTTTATCTTTTCAAAAATCCAGCTCCTACTTTTGTTGATATTTTGAATTGTTTGTTTAGTTTCTATTTCATTTAATTCTGCTCTTAACTTGATGATTTCCTTCCTTCTACTCACACTGGGCTTTGTTTGTTGTTGTTCTAGTTTTTGTAGTTGTTGGGTTATAATTTTTATTTGAGATTCTTCTATCTTTTTCAGGTAAGCCTGTGTTGCCATGAACTTTCCTCTCAGGATTGCTTCTGCTTCATCCCATAGGTTTTGGGTTGTTGTGTGTTCATTATCATTTGTTTCCCGAAACTTTTTGACTTCTTCCTTGATGTTATTGTTAACCTGTTCATTATTTAATATTATGTTATTCATTCTCCATGAGTTTGAATGTCTTGTGTTTTTTTTGTTGAGGTTAATATCTAGTTTCAGGGCATTGTGTTCTGAAAAGATGCTTGATGTAATTTTAATTTTTTTGAATTTGTTGAGACTTGTTTTGTATCCTATCCTGTGGTCTTTCTTTGACAATGTTCCATGTGCACTTTAAACGAATGTATATTTTGCTTCTTTGGGGTGAAAAATACTATATATATCAAGTAAGTCCATTTGGTCTAGAGTGTTGTTCAATGCCTCAATCTCATTGATGTTTCTTTTCTTTGAAGATCTGTCCTTTATTGACAATGGGGTGTTAATGTCCCCTACTATGACTGTGTTGCTGTTGATATTCTTCTTGTAGTATTTTAAGATTTTCCTTATATATTTGGGTGATCCTATGTTGTGTGTATATATGTTTACCAGGGTTATATCTTCCTGATGGATTGTTCCTGTATTATAAAATGTCCTTCTTTGTCTCTTTTTATGGCCTTGCTGTGAAATCTGTTTTGTCTCATATAAGTACTGCTATCCCAGCTTTTTTTTACATGTCCATTTGCTTAGAATACTTTTTTCCATCCTTTCACTTTCAGTCTGTGTAAATCTTTTGTTTTGAGGTGTGTCTCTTATAGATAGCATATATGTGGGTCATGTTTTTGTATCCATTTCACTACCCTATGTCTTTTGATTGGAGCATTTAATCCATTTACAGTTAAGGTTATTATTGACAAGTATTTATTTATTTTCCTTTGTACCTGTGTTCCTCTCCCTCTCTCTCTTTTTTCTCTTTCTCAAAGCATTCCCTTTAGCATCTTTTGCAATGCTGGTTTTGTGGAGATGTATTTTTTTGGTCTTCCTTTGTCTGGAGAACTTCTTATTTCACCTTTCATTTTGAAAGAGAGCCTTGCTGAGTAGAGTAGTCTCAGTTGTAGGCCTTTGTTTTTCATTGTTTGAAATATTTTTTGCCATTCCCTTCTGGTTTGTAGTATTTCTGTTGAGAAATCAGTTGATAGTCTTATTGGAGCTCCTTGTATGTTATTTGCTGTTTTTCTGTTGCAGCCTTAAGGATTCTCTCTTTGTCTTTGAATGTTGCCATTTTAATTATGATGTTCCTTGGGGTGGGCCTTTTTGGGTTCATCTTCATTGGGATCCTCTGTACTTCCTGGACTTGCATGATTCATTCTCTCATCAAGTTAGTAAAGTTTTCTTTCATTACTTTTTCAATCAGTTTTTCTATCACATGCTTCTCGTCTCCTTTTGTGTATCTATGATGTAGATATTGTTTCCTTTCATGTTGTCCTGCAGTTCTCATAAACCGTCTTCTTTTCAGCCTTTTTTAAAAAACAATTTTATTTGTTTATTTATTTTTAGATAGACAGGAAAGGAGAAAGAGAGGGAGAGAAACATCACTGTGTGGTTGCCTCTCACATGCCCCCAAATGGGGACCTGACATGCAACCTAGTAATGTGCCCTGACTGCAGATCGAACCAGCGACACTTGGTTTGCAGGCCGATGCTCAATCCACTGAGCAACAGCAGCCAGACTTTTTCAGTCTTTTTTCATTTTGTTGCATCGTCTGGAATTTTTTTTCTATGATGTCTTCTAACTCACTGATCTGATCATCTGCTTCATTTAACCTGCTTTTGATTGCTTCTACGGTGTTTTTCAGTTCAGTTATTGCATTATTCATTTCTTTTTGGTTCTTACTGATAGTTTCTATGTTCCTTTTTATGCTGCTGTAGTTCTTAGTAAGTTCCTGGTAGTTTCCCGGGAGTTCTTTGTAGTTCCCCTGGAGTTTTTTGTAGTTTTCTTTGATGTTGTTGGGTTCATTGAGCTTCTTCATTACTATTTGCTTGAATTCCACATCTGATAGGTTGCTTGCCTCTATTTCACCTACCCCTCCTTCTGTGAATTCCTTCTTTTGATGGAGTGTTGTTTTTGTTTGGTGTGACATTATTGTACCTCCCCTTTTGGGGTAGTTGGCCTTGTTTGTTTCTGCTTCTTAGATTGATCTGCTTTTATTATCTGCCTTTGTGGTGTGACCTTCTTTTATTTATTTATTTATTTATTTATTTTTTATTTATTTTTATTTTTTATTATTTTTTTAAATGTTTTTTTTGATTATATTGTTACAACAGTTCCAATTTTCTCCCCCTTGTTCCCCTCCACCCAGCACCCCCCTCCCCCAGCAATCCCCCCCAAGTCCATACTCCTGGTTCGTAAAAATTAACTATCCCCCCCCTCTCAAATATTAGGACCCTTTGTAATCTTGTAAAGGACAATGGGCGAAGGTCTCAAGCTCCTCTAGCTGCTTCAAGCTGGACATGGTCGTCGTCCTATCTACCCTTGGGTCCAGAAAACCCTAATAAGAGTGGGCGTGTGGAGGGGAGGGTGGCCTTCCCACATGGGGAAGGATCGTGCAGACTCCAGGTCAGTTGGCTGCCTCCGGTCAACGGCGTGCTTGGTTTAACAGGCTGGTGTCCTTGTTGTGTTCTGGGGGCAACAGATTTGGCGAAAAGGGTTAAAAGACATCCTTCACTCCATAACTACTAGATGACAAAAGGCAGGGATTAATTTTTCAATGTTCCATATTAGGGAAAAAAAAAAAAAAAGCTTCTTTGTAAGAAGGTGTGCTAGGCACATCTCGCCTGTCCAAAACCCTTTTGCCCATTATACTTAGTTTGGGCTGAGGTAAATAGTTTAGGTTTTTCCCCCTCTCAGACCTCTGGGCCTTTTCTGTCCAAGCCATTAGGATAGAAAAGAGAAACCCGTTTTAAAGTGAAGCCCACAGACCACCCCATTCTTCCCCAACCCAGCCATTTAGTTCAGCCAAACCGTTGAGTCTCAGGAGGCAGCGCTGCAGAGAGGATTAAGTGAGGCTTATGCTTACAGATAATCACTCAGGTAGTGCGATCATTGGCTTATGTCCTTTGAAAACAAAAAACACGTGTTAATTTATGTAACATAACCCGCAAACAAGTCTCTAAATCTGGAGAAGAAACTTTTAAGGCGGTTAGTTGCCCTGTTTTATACTCTACTACTGATCATTGTGATTTTCCTTGAATAATAATTTTTCTCCCTAAGGTTACCCTCCTTGTCTTTAAAGGGACTACATTAAGTCCATTTTTAATTTATCCTGTTCGTTTGCATAAACATAACAAGAGCAGCAAATGATCACTTATGATCTTTAGTTCTGCTTTGCTGGAACTTACCCAAGGAATATTTGGGGTGACCTTCAGTCTGTTCTTCAGGGCACAGAAGCTGTGCCACATATCTGGCATTCATCCTTGCCTGTACACACCTGTTTTTTCCAAGTCTTTCTGGTCTTTCCTTGTGCCTTAAGGTCCCTTCTAGCCATCTTTCAGGAAAACAACCTTCGTTCCTTCCCTGGAAAGATTGCTGTGGACCGCACAACCAACCATGGTACCAGACCTTTTATCTCACGGGCTTTTATTACCTTTGAAAGTCATTCCCAGTTCCTCAGGGCTTTCTGGTAACAATCTGAGCCCAAGTATGTTTCCTTTAGGCTTGACATTCCAGTCAAAGACTTGGTCAAAAAAAAAAAAAGAACCTCTGTTGACAACTGGTCTTATTAGTTCTATGCAAAGGAACTTATGTCATTACTTACTTGTTTAGAATGCCAAATTCTGGAGGGATCAAATAGGGAGAAAAATATACAACGTGAAGGAAAATCTTTGTCCTAATATTCACTGAACTGGCATTTCCATTCTTCATATTTTCATTTTTCCCCCACTAAAAAATTTTTGTTTGTTTTTCCATTACAGTTGTCTCACTTTTTTAGCCCTCTTGTTTCCCTGCACCCTGTCCCTCCCCTCCCCCACATTTAGTCCCCACTCAGTTGCACCTGTCTGTGGGTCATTCATATATATATATATATATATTTTTTAACTTGACCCATCCCCTTACACCTTTCTTTTCCTCCCCCCCGCCCCCCTTGTTACTGTTAGTCTACTTCTTGTTTACATACCTCTGGTTCAATTTTGCTCATTTGTTTGTGTTGTTCATTAGTTTCCTGTAATAGGTGACAGCATAAGGTATTTTTCTTTTGTTGCCTGGCTTATTTCACTAAGCATAATTTTCTCTAGTTCCATCCATGTTGTTGCAAATGGTAGAAGTTCCTTCTTTCTTTCTGCTACATAGAACTCCATTGTGTAAATGTACCACAGTTTTTTGATCCACTCATCTACAGATGGGCATTTAGGTTGTTTCCAGCACTTGGCTATTGTAAAGTGCTGCTATGAACATTGGAGTGCATAGGTTCTTTTGAATTGGTGTTTCGGGATTTTTTGGATATAATCCTAGCAATGGAATTGCTGGTTCAAAAGGCAGTTCCATTTTTAGTTTTTTAAGGAAATTCCAAACTGTTTTCCACAGTGGCTGCACCAATCTGCATTCCCACCAGCAATGCACCAGGGTTCCCGTTTCTCCGCATCCTCTCCAGCACAAGTTGTTTGTTGATTTGTTGATGATTGCCATTTTGACTGGTGTGAGGTGGTATCTCATTGTGGTTTTAATTTGCATCTCTCTGATGGCTAGTGATGTTGAGCATACTTTCATATGTCTATGGGCCCTCTGTATGTCTTCTTTGGAGAAGTGTTTGTTCAGGTCCTTTGCCCATTTTTTATTTTATATTTTTCTTTTATGTTATATGCTGTATTTCATTTATTTATTTTTTTTCAGATTTAATGTGTTTTATTGATTAAAATATTACATTTGTGCCAATTTCCCTTCCCTCTGCTCCCCTCCACCCGGTGGCCGCCCTCCCTCCAGTTGTCCCCCCCTTTTAGATTATGTCCATTAGTTGTGCATACAGTTCCTCCCAACCTCTCTCCGTCTATTCCATTCCCTCCTACCTTGATCCCCAATTCCTATATCATCTCCCTCCCTTTCCCCATTCCCCCTCCCTGTTGACCTCCCCCCAATATGCTTCCCATACCCACAGTTCCTTTTCCACTCTCGTTGCCTGTTTAGTTTGCCTTTGTTTCATCTCCTTAGCTTCTGTTTTTTAAACCAGTCCCTTTAACATCTCATATAACAGTGGTTTGGATCTAATGAACTCTTTCAGTTTTATTTTGTCCTGGAAACACTTTCTCTGTCCTTCTATTCTGAATGACAATTTCGCTGGATAGAGTATTCGTGGTTGTAGGTTTTGGATTTTCATTACTTTGAATATTTCTTGCCAGTCCCTTCTTGCCTGTAGGGTTTCCCTTGAGAAGTCAGCTGATAGTCTAATTGGGACCCCTTTGTACATAATTCTTTTCTTCTCTCTTGCTGCTTTTAAGATTCTCTCTTTATCTTTAATTTTTGACATTTTGATTATAATGTGTCTTGGAGTGGTTCTCCCTGGGTCCAGTCTCTTGGGAACTCTCCTTGCTTCCTGGACCTGCAAGTCTATTCCCTTCCCCAAGTCTGGGAAGTTCTCCTTTATTATATTTTCACTCAATTTTTCAAGTTCTAGTTCATCTTCCTCATTCTCTGGCAAACCAATGATTCTTATGTTGGGCCTTTTATAGCTGTCCCAGAGGTTTCTGATCCTCTCATTGTTGCTTCCCATTTCCTCTCGCTGCATTGGTTGACTGCTTGTTCCTTCTCCATATTCCAGTTTGTTGAAATGAACTCTGGATTTTTTTTCCTCATCATCTGTCTCGTATATGGTTTTGTTCCTTTCGTTATGAAAGTTTTTTGCTTCTTTCTTATCTTTTTCCTGCTCTTTTGTGAATTCTGTAAGCCACCTGATTACAATGGCCCAGAACTGAGCCTCTGACAGGTTTCTTATCTGTTCATCTGTCAGGTTCTCTATCTGCTGCCTGGTGAGCTGTGTCACCGGTATTTCTATAGTTGTCAGCCTCATTTTGACAGATGCGTTTTGTTTTCTTGGTCCGGCTGTCGGGGGCAGTGCCTGTGTACTCGTAATGACCCAGCGACCGGCGCCGTTTGGCGTCACAAGTCAGCGACCGGCGCCTGTCCGCGACCTATTTCGCAGCCCTGTGGTGCTTTCTTTCTTTGGGGGCGGGGGTCCAAAATGGATTCACACAGTTATTCCGCTAGGAGACTGGGATCCGTCCTCCCGCCCTCCTGGGCCTCACTGTTCAAGGCGATGCGGTGTCCGCTCTCCCCAGCGCTGGGGTCGCGCACTGCCAGGGGCTTGACTGCCGCCGGGATTCCTCGCCGCCTGCTGCTCCACAAACAGCTTTGCCCTCTTTAACTCTTACCTGCCCGAATGGCACCGCTGGTTTATAACTTCATATGTTGGGCTTCCGTGTAGTTTTATTTTCTGGAATTTCTAGTTATCCTTTGTTTTGAAGTAGTTGTATTCCTCTCTAGTTGTAGAGGGAGACTTAGTGTGTCCGTCTAAGCCTCCATCTTGGCCGGAAGTTTCCCTTTGCCCATTTTTTAATTGGTTGTCTGTCTTCTTGGTGTTGAGTCGTATGAGTTCTTTATATATTTTGGAGATCAATCCCTTGTCTGAGATGTCATTGGCAAATATATTTTCCCATATGGTTGGCTTCCTTTGCATCTTGCTGATGTTTTCTTTAGCTGAGCAGAAACTTTTTAGTTTGATGTAGTCCCATTTGTTTATTCTTTCCTTTATTTCCCTTGCCTTAGGAGATATATCAGTGAAAATGTTGCTACGTGGGATATCTGAAAATTTCCTGCCTATTTTTTCCTCTAGGACTTTTTTGGTGTCACGGCTTACATTTAAGTCTTTGATCCATTTTGAGTTTATTCTGGTGTATGGTGTGAGCTGGTGGTCTAGTTTCATTTTTTTGCATGTCCCTGTCCAGTTCTCCCAACACCATTTGTTGAAGAGGCTCTTTTCATTCCATTTGATGTTCTTTCCCCCTTTGTCAAATATTAGTTGACCATATGAACCTGGGCTTATTTCTGGGCTCTCTATTCTGTTCCATTGATCTATATGTCTGTTTTTATGCCAGTACCAGACTGTTTTGATTACCGTGGCCTTGTAGTATAGTTTGATATCGGGTATTGTGATTCCTCCTTCTGTGTTCTGCCTCAAAATTGCTGTGGCTATTCGGGCTCTTTTTTGGTTCCATATAAATTTTTGAAGTATTTGTTCTAGGTCTGTGAAATATGTTGCTGGTATTTTAATAGGGATTGCATTGAATCTATAAATTGCTTTGGGTAGTATGGACATTTTAATGATGTTGTTTCTTCCCATCCATGAGCATGGTATACGCTTCCATTTATTTGTATCTTCTTTAATTTCTTTCTTCAGTGTTATGTAGTTTTCTGTGTACAGGTCTTTTACCTCTTTGGTTAAGTTTATTCCTAGGTATTTTATTTTTCTTGTTGCTATGGTAAATGGGATTTTTCTTTCTGTTTCTATCTCTGAGATTTTATTGTTGGTGTATAAAAATGCCTTCGAGTTCTTAATATTGACTTTGTATCCTGCTATTTTGCCGAATTCACTTTTTAGATTGAGTAGTTTTTTTGTGGAGTCTAAAGGATTTTCTATGTACACTATCATGTCATCTGCAAATAATGCCAGTTTTACTTCCTCTTTTCCAATTTGGATGCCTTTTATTTCTCTTTCTTGTCTGATTGCGGTGGCTAGAACTTCCAAGACTATGTTGAATAGGAGTGGGGAGAGCGGACATCCTTGTCTTGTTCCTGATCTCAGGGGGAATGCTCTCAGTTTTTGCCCATTGAGTATGATGTTGGCTTCAGGTTTCTCATATATGGCCTTTATTATGTTGAGGTATGCTCCCTCTATTCCCATTTTGCTGAGAGTTTTTATCATAAATGGGTGTTGTACTTTATCAAATGCTTTTTCCACATCTATTGATATGATCATGTGGTTTTTGTCTTTCATTTTGTTTATGTGCTGTATCACGTTTATTGATTTGCGAATATTAAACCATCCTTGCATCCCTGGGATGAATCCTACTTGATCGTGGTGTATGATCTTTCTAATGTGTTGCTGGATCCGGTTTGCCAATATTTTGTTGAGGATTTTAGCATCTATGTTCATCAGCGATATTGGTCTGTAGTTTTCTTTCTTTGTTGTGTCTTGACCTGGTTTTGGAATTAGGGTTATACTGGCTTCATAGAACGAGTTTGGGAGTCTTCCCTCTTCTTGTATCTTTTGGAATAGTCTGAGGAGGATAGGAGTTAGTTCTTTCCTAAATGTTTTGTAGAATTCACTTGTGAAGCCATCTGGTCCTGGGCTTTTGTGTGCTGGGAGTTTTTTGATTACTGCTTCAATTTTGCTAGCTGTTATTGGTCTATTCAGACTTTCTGCTTCTTCTTGATTCAGTTTGGGCAGACTATAGTTTTCCAGGAATCTGTCCATTTCCTCTAGGTTGTCAAATTTCTTGCCATACAGTTGTTCGTAATAATTTCTTATAATTCTTTGTATTTCTGTGGTATCAGTTGTGATTTCTCCTCTTTCATTTCTGATTTTATTTATTTGGGTTCTCTCTCTTTTTTTCTTGATGAGCCTGGCTAAAGGCTTGTCAATTTTGTTTATCTTTTCAAAGAACCAGCTCCTACTCTTGTTGATCTTTTGAATTATTAATTTAGACTCTATGTCATTTAATTCTGCTCTGATCTTGATGATTTCCGTCCTTCTACTTGATCTGGGTTTTGCTTGTTTTTCTTCCTCTAGTTCTTGTAGCTGTAGGGTTAAATTTTTTATTAGAGATTCTTCTAGCTTTTTTAGGTAGGCTTGTATTGCTATGAACTTTCCTCTTAAGACTGCTTTCGCTGTATTCCATAGGTTTTGGGTTGTTGTGTGTTCATTATCATTGGTTTCTAGGAACTTTTTGATTTCTTCCTTGATGTCATTGTTAACCCATTCATTATTTAATAGCATGTTATTCATTCTCCAGGAGTTTGAATGTTTTTGAGTTTTTTCTTTGAGGTTGATTTCCAATTTTAAGGCATTGTGATCTGAGAAGATGCTTGATATAATTTCAATTTTCTTGAATTTATTGAGGCTTGTTTTGTGTCCTACCATGTGGTCTATCTTTGAAAATGTTCCATGTGCACTTGAGAAATATGTATATTTTGCTTCTTTGGGGTGTAAACTTCTATATATATCGACTAAGTCCATTTGATCTAAAGTGTTGTTCAGTGCCTCAATATCTTTGGTGTTTCTTTGCTTTGAAGATCTGTCCATTGTTGACAATGGGGTGTTAAAGTCCCCTACGATGAGTGTGTTGCTGCCTATATCTTTCTTGGAGTCTTTCAAAATTTTCCTTACATATTTGGGTGCTCCTAAGTTGGGTGCATATATATTTATAAGGGTTATATCTTCTTGATGGATTTTTCCCTTAAGTATTATGAAATGCCCTTCTTTGTCTCTTTTTATGGACTTTGCTGTGAAATCTGTTTTGTCTGATATAAGTATTGCTACCCCGGCTTTTTTTTCATGTCCATTTGCTTGGAATACATTTTTCCATCCCTTTACTTTCAGTCTGTGTAGATCTTTTGTTCTAAGGTGGGTCTCTTGTAGACAGCATATATGTGGGTCATTCTTTCTAATCCATTCAGCTACCCTATGTCTTTTAATTGGAGCATTTAATCCATTTACATTTAAGGTTATTACTGATAAGTACTTATTCATTGTCATTTTCCCCCTTTGTACTCGTGTTCTTCTCTGTTTCTCTCTGTTTCTTTATCTTCTTAGAGCAGACCCTTTAGCATCTCTTGCATTGCTGGTTTGGTGGAGATGTATTCTTTTAGTCTTCCTTTGTCTGAGAAACTCCTTATTTCGCCTTCCATTTTGAATGAGAGCCTTGCTGGGTAGAGTATTCTTGGTTGTAGGCCTTTGTTTTTCATTGCTTGGAATATTTTTTGCCATTCCCTTCTTGCTTGTAGTGTTTCTGCTGAGAAATCTGAGGATAGCCTTATTGGAGCTCCCTTGTATGTTATTAGTTGTTTCCCTGTTGCTGCTTTTAGGATTCTCTCTTTGTCTTTGAATGTTGCCATTTTAATTATGATGTGTCTTGAAGTGGGCCTGTTGGGGTTCATCTTCATTGGGACCCTCTGTGCCTCCTGGATTTGCGTGACTCTTTCTCTCCTCATGTGAGGGAAGTTTTCTGTCATTAGTTTTTCAAAGAGGTTTTCTATCCCTTGCTCTTCTTCTTCTCCTTCTGGAATTCCAATGATACGGATATTGTTACGTTTCATGTTGTCCTGCAGCTGTCTTAGAACCTCTTCAGTCTTGTTCAGTCTTTTTTCATTTTGTTGCATTGTCTGGGAGTTTTTGTGTAGGTTGTCCTCCAGCTCGCTGATCCGATCTTCTGCTTCCTCTAGCCTGCTTTTAATTCCTTCTACTGTGTTCTTCAATTCAGAGATTGTATTCTTCATTTCCTCCTGGCTCTTATTGATAGCTTCCATGTCCTTTTTGATGCTGGTATAATTCTCAGTAAGTTCCTTATAGTTCTTCTGGAGTTCACTGTAGTTTTTCTGGAGTTCTTTGTAGTTTCCACTGAGCTCATTTAGCTTCTCCATAATCCATGTTTTAAATTCTGTATCTGATATTTTGCTCCCCTCTATTTCATTTAGCACTCTTTCTGGGGATTCTACCTTTCCTTTCGATGGGGGGTTGTTTCTCTGTCTCCCCATTTTTGTGATTCCTTTTGTTTGTTGGTGCTTCTTTGAATGATCAGTTCTTCCTGGATCTGCCTCTGGTAGCGTCAGATCATGTACCAGACTGGCCCTAGGCAGTCTGTTGGAGACTTCCAGGGATCTACTGCCTTTGTCTCTCTTCTTTAGTTGTTACTATACTCAATCTGTGATCAGCCGTCAGGCTTAAGGACCGTGGGTGTGGCAACTTAATTCCTGTAGGCAGGGCTTTTATTTCCCCTTAGTATGACACCACTTGGAGGGGGATGGTCTGTCTGCTGTACTGGGGCTGAGTCAGCACTGGCTGGTCCTGGGAGGGGGTTAGTGTAGCTTCCACTTACTCCTCCGCCCTCCTGGATCTCCGTCTGTGTTGTCCTTGATGATATTTCTTTAATCTGTCTGGTTGTATTTTAGCTACTTTTTGGTGGATCCTTTTCTCCGGTTAGTTCATTGAGAGTCACTCTGCCCACCTTGTCTTGAGATCTTTTGTGAAGGTGCTGTCAGTCATTCCTCCCCGAGTTTGTTCCTCCTGGATTGTCTCCTTAACAGGAGCGAGCTGAGAACACTGTTCCTACTCCGCGGCCATCTTCTGGTGTGACCTTCTTGTATACAGTTGTTGAACTGCTGCCTCCAGCTGACTCTACTTGGAGGGGAGTAGTCTGTTGAACTGATTTCTCCCGTAGCATTGGGGACAGTTCTGTATTTGGATCTAGTCCAATGCTCTCCTAGCTCTTTCTCCAAAGCCAGCACCCAAAACTTTTTAAAAAGTGTCTCTCATTCACTTCACCCTCCTTTGGCCTCAGCCAGAGGCAAGTGCACTCCCTTGCTCAGGGCAGGGACTGGTTGATGGGTTGCACTGCAGGGTGGGTGGGTCCAAGGCTTTTCTTCACCAGCACAGGGTGACAGTGGATGAACTATTTGCACATCTGTGTGGGCAGGCGCGCCAGCAGGTAGGTTATTTGCACGCCTGGGTGGGTGGACCAGGGCACTTCCATGTGTGGGCTTGCACAACCCAGGTGGAGAGTTGAGGAGTGGGCAAGTGTGTTTCCACACCTGATTTCCTCAAGAATCTTGCCCCACCCCTAGCTTCTCCTTCCCTGTCTGCAAAAAACAATCAAAAGGGAAAAAGGAAAAAGAAAAACACACACACACACACACACACACACACATGCACACACAAATGTACTCTGTTCCTTGCCTCCTGGAACCAGATGCCACCTGGCCCATTCCTGTCTCTTTCAGTGAGCAGAGCCTTGTTCTCCTCTCAACTCTTCTCAGGGGAAACCTAGGGTCACTAAAAAATCTTTGTGCACTGCCAGCCACCTCAGGGAGCCAAGCCAGCCAGAAATCCTGTCTCGTCCCTTTCTCCTCCGCTATCCTCACCAGAGAGGTTACTCCCAGACAGTCTTCTCTGATCCAGCAGCTCCAAGACTCAACTCTGCCAGTATCTAGATGTTAACTGAGATGTTCTGTCCACAAGTAGCCCAAATCACAGACAGGTCTCAGGAGCAAGCAAGTGCAGCCTCCCCTCACTCTTCTGCCATCTTCCAAATCCCTATCATGCACTAATTTTGAGGAGAGATTTGGCATGTGTAGAATTTTGAATACATAGTTTAGCAAAACAGTAATGACGTATTTATACCTCCACTCAGCAAATGGAATGGGGTAGAGATAAAAAGGTCCTTTTATGTCATTTTTCATTTCTGCTCTGATCAATTGTAGTAAATGTACGTCTTGTAGCTCTTTGTCATAATACATGCAGTGTCTTTATTACTTAAAATTTTAACAATCCAGTTGTGCATAAAAATCAGTATATTTCAGGTAGTTTTAGATCCTTTACTGTGCAAGTTCTATAACAACCTGTTTTAGTCTAGTTTATTGCTTTATCCTCTTCATCTGAGACGGCACCCAGTGCAGCAGAGGTGCTCAATAAATATTCTGTTGAATAAAGAATAAGACCTTGTTTTTTAGGAGGCTCATTGATCTTTTCCCATTATGTCAATAGCTGTTTTGAAACCAGGTGAAAGAAAATATAATTTAAATATATTGTCAAGAAACTATTGGCTCATTCAATGTTAATTCAGATTTTAACTTTAATGAGTTTCTTATCTCTGTGGGGATTTGAGACCCTGAAATCCTGCCCACAGCCTGACCGCCCCCAACTCAGACTCAGAAATGCTCTTTCTGAACCATCTTGCTGCCTTTGACCCTACTAGCAAGGTCACTCCCCCGAACATGAGGCCTGCTTGGACATCAAAGTGACATCTGCCCGTGGATCTTCTGCATTCTCCACTGTCACTTGTAGACCTGTTTTTTTGGGGGGGGGAGGATCATGTTGCTGGGATTGGGTCTACTTGGTGAACCTACCTAATGTCTGTTGTCATCTGACTGGGTACTAGGTTGTCTGCAATCTCAGCTTCTCCAGCCCTGCTCTCTTTGCAGTGGTACATCCAGACTGCAGCCCCTCTCAACCTAGACATCTTTCTAATTCCGTAAACTGGGCCCAAGGGATAACTAACAGCTGTTGGATAAGTATGCCAGGTCTCTTCTACCTGCCCCTCCAGAACCCTTTACCCTTCCACTTCCACTTTGTTTCCTGTGCACTGTGGAGTCCTGTGTCCTGGATGCCAAAGACATTTTAAGACAAGGGTCTTCCTTGCCTGGCTCCCTCTTCTGGCCCATCCCTCATTTTCTACAGTCATCTTGCTCTGGCTCCCTCTGATCTACAGGCTTCTTTTTCCTCCTTCCTCTTCCTCCTCCTCCTCTCCTCCTCCTCCTCCTCCTGAGACTGCTTCTTTCCTTGCTCTCCATAGTGGGAAGATTCCTCAGTGTCATTAGTGTGTGGCTTAGGTACTATCCCTTTTGGCTTCCTGGACCTCTGTAAATAAACCTTTTCATTAAGCCATCTCCACATCATTAATATGAGTGAGCCCCTACTTCATTCCACAAGCATGGCAGAGTCCTCAAGGTAAAACTAATTTGATCTTGGAAAGCCGGGATTCTAGGACTCTTAGAGCAGCTGAGTTCCCCAGCAGAACCCACATAGCTAGTCTTCCTGTCCTCCTATTTACATCTGTTTTACTGGTGTTAGTATGGAAATAATTTTTTCTGGTACACAAGACAGTACAGACAGAGTTCTCATTTTTCTTGTCATTCACCAGAAAACATGGGCCTGGTGCTTGCTTCCATGATTGTACAGGAATGAAAACTCCCTGACCCCCATTCTTTCTCCCTCCTTCTCTCCCTTCTTCCCTCTGTTACTCTCCCTTCTTTCCTTTGCCTTACCTCACAAATAGAACTAAATAAAATATCCTAGCTCATAGTACCCTAATTTTATTAGTCCTGCAATGTCACTTATAAGCTGTAATTAACCATAATGATAGTAATAACAATAAAACAAAAATCTTAATTTTCTTATTATGAGAAGAATTTCCTTTATGGCCTCACTACATTTATTTTAATTAACTGTACAAGATGAAGAAAACAAGTTAATGGATTAGAAATGGGCCTGCCCAGAGTGGTGATAAATGTGAGAAAACTAATCAGGAATAGCAACCTTTCTACAAGGATCTATACTATCCTAAAATAAATTTGTTTTTACTTTTTATTCTAACCTTAGAACCATATTATTTTAAAAAGAGTTCTGTTTGTTTTTCTGAATAACTGGGACATTTGGTTATTCAGAATATCAGTCCTGGAACTTACTATACAAGATTACAAATTTATTACATTTTCAGTCAGCTTCTCCCAATAACTCTGACTTACCATATTCCATATCATAGATACTCTTTCTCACGTCCTATAGTGATAACCTCTGTAACTAGACAGTGGGTCTCTTAGTCTGGAACTATGTCTCTCTTTCTTGTCTTTCTTCTCATTGCCCAACACCATGCCTGGTACCACAGATACTTTGTGCTTCTCAGAAGGCACACACACACTCCTCAGGACCCACATAAAAGGTGCAGTGCTCTGCAAAGCTCTTCTGAGTTATTACTAAGTTACTACTATGAACTCAAAGCATAGAGCCACAGTTTCTCATAGTCATATGTTGTTGGAGAAATGGGGCTCCCTTTATTCTGCCTCTGAAGACAGGATATATCTAGAAATAGCTCCTAATTAAATAAGTAATCTTTTTACCAAAGCTGAAGAAGTTTTCTGAATGAGAATAAAATATTTTTCTTTTAGTTAAGATCTCGATTGTTTGCACTAGCCTGGGAGTGGCTGCCCTGCAGCCTCCTCTGATGTTTGGATAGTCTGTAAGTTGACCAATGATTTAACTACATCAAGAAAAAAAGTCTCACGGGGTAACCAGCAGCTTTGAAACAAGATGCAGTGAATTTTCTGACTTCTGTAGAATTTATACCATTTCTAAGTAATTTTGCAATCTTTTCATGTAGCTCCTAAGTCTGCAGTGCTAGTTTGTTCATTCCAGGTTGAAAAAACAAAGAGGTCACCTGTGCTTAGTTACTGGTTTATGTATCTAAACCCTGCTTGGCCATTCAAAGAGTTTTTGAGGGTTTTCCTCAGAAGTAACTGGCAGTCTGTCCCTGTGTTTCAGTGAAGCTATCATTTTGCATGTTACATTGTTGTAAGGTTTTTTCACTGAGTGAACTACCAGGATGCATGGCCGCTTTTTCCTTCCCATGCATTTAAACATAAGCCATTCCCCATCCTGAAAGGGGCCTGGTAATGGTGCATTTGTTTGTCTGTATGCTCATATTTTAGGAGGGCTTTAGGAGAAAACTGTGATTGCTGGCACTGCCATCTGTGGCAGCAAACAGTAGCCTGCTTGGCTCCATCTCCTTAGAAGTACCGTGGCTTTCCCACTGCAACTTTTTGTGTGATGGACTTCCTGGATGCACCTTACTGATCAGAGGTCAACTGGGCACCAGGAAACTGTCAGATCATCAGAGAGTATTGAAGTCAGTTAATATGGAATATTTCTTATGTGTTGAGGCTCTCTGTAGAGTACAGTAGAAACTATAACTTGTTTCATCCTTACAGTTCTCTGGAATGGTGGCTATACCACTATCGAGGAAATTGGACTCCCTAAAGGTAATCACTTGCCCTGAATCACCCAGTCAGATGATGATTGGGTCAGAGTTCAGACTCTGATGTCTGGCTTCTAAGCTGCCACAACTACAGGAAACCACACTGTCTCCATCCTCTGGACTATGCTGGTGTTTTCCATTCTCCTCTGCTCCAGGAGGGTCCTGGAGGCACTGAAGCCAAGAGTTCTCTTGACTTCTGACTTACTTTACGTTTGGCCAGCCGGAAACCCTGAAAAAGGGAGATGGGAAAAAAGGAGAACTAGGCCTGATGTGTGTTTCTTGGCTGGTCCCAGGAT
This sequence comes from Furipterus horrens, assembly GCF_987537825.1. NCBI lineage: Eukaryota > Metazoa > Chordata > Mammalia > Chiroptera > Furipteridae > Furipterus > Furipterus horrens. The sequence continues at coordinate 53,604,510 of NW_028327178.1, read as the reverse complement.
GGTTCTGCCTCTCCAATGAAGGTCCCAGCTTCCTTCATAGCCCTCTCTGTTCCCAAGTCCTGGCAACTGCCTCCACGCCTTCCAATTCAGGCTTCAGTCATTAGTCCTGGGGTCTTTTAAGACCCCTACAGTTTCTCTATTCTTTTCCCACATCATTATAAATAATCCTTCACTAAATATTTCTCAAACTGTTGCTCAAGCCCTTGTGCTGTTAACTGAAAAATAAAAGGCCACAGTGAGAGGTAACAAGCATTTATTTGAGATCCAAAAAAGTAGCTCTTTATGAAGCACTGAATCAGGTAGAAACCTCACTAGTGTTCTGATTAGAAGGGGAAGGAAACGGGTATTTATAAGAAAGGGAAGGGGAACAATTACATCAATAGAAGGAAAAAATTACTATAGGTACAGATAAGCTAACAAAGTGATGTTAACACTAACAAATGTTTTTTTATTTTTCAATGTTTATAATCTAAGGTGTTTTTTGTTTTTGGTGGAGGTATTGTTTTTAATTCTTATTTGCATTTATTATTTAACAATCTTTTAAAAAATTATAGTTTACATTCAATATTATTTTGTATTAGGTGTACAGCATAATGATCAGACGATCATATACTTTACAAAGTGTTTTCCCCCTAATATTTTCAGTACCCAGCTGGCATTAAACATAGTTATTACAATATTACTGACTGTATTTCCTATGCTGTACTTTACAGCTCCATGACTATTCTGTAATTACTAATCTGTACTTCCAGTCCCTTTACCTTCTTCACCCATCTCCCCAATTTCTCTCCCCTCTGGCAACCATCAGTCTTTTCTTATAAAGAATGTTTTAAAATTTTCTATTCAGTAGTTCTAATATCTGCTTTTGTGAATCTTTGCAAACAGTTGTGTGGGACACAATGCTTCTTTAGGCCCAATGCAAAAGTTATTTTTCCCAGTTTCAACATTCCAGAGTTTTGAGGCATAAGATGTGCAAGGCAAATCCTCTGGGATGCCAGCTCCAACTCCATTTTAACATGGCTCCTTTCATATTATTTTTTACAGTGTCTTGCTGGTACTCAGCACAGTGATGCTTTTACTCTTTTGTCATTTATTTAGTGATGTCCTCAGATCTTATGAAGTATTGTTACCAAATTTATTCATTTGAAAAGGTCTCAACTATACTTTGGGAAGCAATAATTAAGTGCCTTAAGAATTACATTAATATTCTCTTTCCAAGATATCAAGGTATCAAAATTATCGTATCCTCTATATATGACACCAAATGATGAAGTAATTTATAGGCAAAAAAATGTATTCTGCGGATTTTTTTATAGGCACATTTTTGTCAGAAAAATAGAATCACGCTAACCCAATGTGTTTCAGGCTGGCTTCAAGCAAACACTGTATCTCAGGTACTGAGTAAACTCTGCACTCTTGAACTGTTTTCTGTAGTGGTCATGAAAAGTGAGCCTTTTGAGGGAAATTGAGTGAACTGTCCAGATTAATGAATGAGCTGTGCCTGGATTAGCCACCATGCTGAATTTTGTGGTCTTTCCTTTAAAGGATGTTATTGACCAGTCACTTTGCTACTCAATTTTAAATATATGGCTCATATTTTTTCTATCAAATAAAGTTGCCCTGTGGTAAGGGTCAAACAGTCGCCAAAGTTATTCTTCCTGTTAGAACTTAAAAGAGAATAATGAGCTCTCTGTGTTTGAGAAAAATATCATCAAGAAAAGGGTGAGTTAGGGGAGGGTGGTCTGGATGCAATAGTATTTACCTTCTAGCAGAAGAAAACAATTCCTTTATTTTTTCATTGTTCTGTCTTTCTCTTTTTTCTCTCTAACACCTTATATTTGTGATTGTAAGTATAAAGGAAGAAAAAAAAACTGTACTGATTAACTTTGAGTCAAAGGTGTGATTTTTAAATACCTTGTAAATATGCATAATAAATCACACACAATGTTGATTAAATGAAAGCTTTCTTAGATATTGTAATGACTTAAAGCAAGAATGACTCAGAATAAAACATTTTTCTTCAAAAGGTTTGTTCAGTGATATTAGAGAACACAGAATAAGTATACATTTTCACCAGACTTTTGTATCAGAGATCAAAATTTACTTTTTTTTTTTCAGATTTAATGTGTTTTATTGATTAAAATATTACATTTGTGCCAATTTCCCTTCCCTCTGCTCCCCTCCACCCGGTGGCCCCCCTCCCTCCAGTTGTCCCCTCCTTTTAGATTATGTCCATTAGTTGTGCATACAGTTCCTCCCAACCTCTCTCCGTCTATTCCATTCCCTCCTACCTTGATCCCCAATTCCTATATCATCTCCCTCCCTTTCCCCATTCCCCCTCCCTGTTGACCTCCCCCCAATATGCTTCCCGTACCCACAGTTCCTTTTCCACTCTCGTTGCCTGTTTAGTTTGCCTTTGTTTCATCTCCCTAGCTTCTGTTTTTTTAAACCAGTCCCTTTAACATCTCATATAACAGTGGTTTGGATCTAATGAACTCTTTCAGTTTTATTTTGTCCTGGAAACACTTTCTCTGTCCTTCTATTCTGAATGACAATTTCGCTGGATAGAGTATTCGTGGTTGTAGGTTTTGGATTTTCATTACTTTGAATATTTCTTGCCAGTCCCTTCTTGCCTGTAGGGTTTCCCTTGAGAAGTCAGCTGATAGTCTAATTGGGACCCCTTTGTACATAATTCTTTTCTTCTCTCTTGCTGCTTTTAAGATTCTCTCTTTATCTTTAATTTTTGACATTTTGATTATAATGTGTCTTGGAGTGGTTCTCCCTGGGTCCAGTCTCTTGGGAACTCTCCTTGCTTCCTGGACCTGCAAGTCTATTCCCTTCCCCAAGTCTGGGAAGTTCTCCTTTATTATATTTTCACTCAATTTTTCAAGTTCTAGTTCATCTTCCTCATTCTCTGGCAAACCAATGATTCTTATGTTGGGCCTTTTATAGCTGTCCCAGAGGTTTCTGATCCTCTCATTGTTGCTTCCCATTTCCTCTCGCTGCATTGGTTGACTGCTTGTTCCTTCTCCATATTCCAGTTTGTTGAAATGAACTCTGGATTTTTTTTCCTCATCATCTGTCTCGTATATGGTTTTGTTCCTTTCGTTATGAAAGTTTTTCGCTTCTTTCTTATCTTTTTCTTGCTCTTTTGTGAATTCTGTAAGCCACCTGATTACAATGGCCCAGAACTGAGCCTCTGACAGGTTTCTTATCTGTTCATCTGTCAGGTTCTCTATCTGCTGTCTGGTGAGTTGTGTCACCGGGATTTCTATAGTTGTCTGCCTCATTTTGACAGATGCGTTTTGTTTTCTTGGGCCAGCTGTCCAGGGCAGTGCCTGTGTGCTCGTAATGACCCAGCGACCGGCGCCGTTTGGCGTCACAAATCAGCGACCGGCGCCTGCCTGTCCGCGACCTATTTCGCAGCCCTGTGGTGCTTTCTTTGGGGGCGGGGGTCCAAGATGGATTCACATAGTTATTCAGCTAGGAGACCGGGATCCGTCCTCCCGTCCCCCTGGGCCTCACTGTTCAAGGCGATGCGGCAGCCGCTCTCCCCAGCGCCGGAGTCGCGCACCGCCAGGGGCTTGCGTAGCGGGGATTCCTCGCCGCCCGCCGCTCCGGGTTCGACCGCAAACAGCACTGCCCTCTTTAACTCTTACCTGCCCAAATGGCACCGCTGGTTTATAACTTCATATGTTGGACTTCCGTGTAGTTTTATTTTCTGGAATTTCTAGTTATCCTTTGTTTTGAAGTAGTTGTATTCCTCTCTAGTTGTAGAGGGAGACCTAGCGTGTCCGTCTAAGCCTCCATCTTGGCCGGAAGTCCCAAAATTTACTTTTTTGATGAAGTTCTTATAAGTAAGTGAGAGAAGCTAACAGAGGGATATTTATGCATCCAATATTAACCAACATTGTCAGCACTATTTTTCAAAGTGTGGGCTGTTAACCACTGCAGACTCTGATGAGCTGCTGGATAAAAGTTAGATTTTTTTGGTTCCAGCACAGATCTACAGAATCAAAATTTTGGGCTGTTGGGTGTTTAAATGTGTATTATAGATGAGTACGCTAGATGATTCTAGTGCACCCCAAAGCTTGAGAAAGAGTTGTGGTGTGGAAGATAGGCAGAACTGGTTTCAAGTCCATACTTTGAGGCCAGTATCCGTGTGATTTTTGAAAATATTTTTTTAATTGAGATATTATTACTTTTAGGTGTACAACATAATGATTATATTTTTGCATATACTATTGTGAAACAATCCCCACAATAAGTCTAGTTGACATCCATCACCACACAGATAAATAGATATTTTTCTTGTGGTGAGATTTTTATGATCTACTGTCTTGATATCAACTTTGCAGGGTTGATGTGAATAATTGTGAAAACAACTGGCATATCACTGGAATTTAGAAAAGGTTAGCTATTATTACTTGAGGATAAGCTTTGTGACAGAACCACAAATAGGGTTGAGCACGTTGTAACCTCAGTAAGTGTTGCCATACACTCTCACAGTGTTCCCAGAAAAGGCATTTCCTCTTGGAGCTTAAACTAAATATATTATGAGACTTTTATCACATGTTTTGGGAGACACTCTGAAGAAGGAATGGCACAGAGAGTTGTGAATATCAGAATCAGGCTGATCCCAGGATCTCTATGGGATTATTCTGTGTCAAAATATACTTCACATTTTGTCATTGGCATTGCAATTTATTCTTTGAGATTTATTATTGTGGGCATAAAATGAGTCTCATTTAAAAATTCTTGCAGCTTATGAACACTGATCCAGAGCAGAAAAGCATTGTGGGATGGATAGAGCAAGCACTCTGCTGCAGGGGAGGAAATGGGAGGGCAAGACTAAAACAAATCATGGATTTGGCTCACTCACAGTTTTGTGTGAACCTGGCTTCATTTCACTTGTTAAATTTTATCTACTCAAAGTAAATTGGACAGAAAACCAAAAGGTGAATTTAAATAAAACGTGAAGCAAGGGATGTACTATACAGTTGAATTTGAGCCATAAAGAAAATCCAATAGGTATGGAGTGATATCCATTACAAAGAGAGAAATCAACACACAGTTGCATTACTTTCCTTCTTTTTCTTTCCCATTATGCTTTAATTTTCAGGACCATCTGAGGTAAGAATATGTTGACTTTTAAAAATTATGGAAGTTTGTCTAGACAAACCATTTCCTTAAGTAGATGGTCAAATGTCAAAATATTATTTTTCATACCACTTATAATTTTATCACAGTTCACATACCAAAGTTTAGTGAGATGTCAGTGAAAATTTTCTTTCAGAGTAGGATTTTTTTCTAGGGGAAAAAAAGTCTTCAAAAGAAATTTAAGAGGCCTACACTACAAGGGGCCTGCCCTATAGAAGATAATTCCAGTTTTTGGGGGGAGGGTATCCCCTCTCATATTTAACAAAAAAGAAAAAAGAATGGATACAGAGTCTGTTGAGATAGCTGAAGCTTCTAGGACCCGGTTTCTTTTACTGATTTAAAAGGAAATAAAAGTTGTGTAAAAAAACAAAACAAAACAGAAGTAGGAGAGTTTAACTCACTTTTATCAGTTCTTGATAATAAAAAATGTAGTAAGTACATACATAGAACATTTGCGTGAAACAATAAGGTTTACCAAATAGATCTAAAATATATTGAAATGTATACCTTATAAACAGACACCAGAATTTCAATTGAAATGTTCATAGAACATTTATAAAATATAGCAGTATATCAGATTACAAAGAAATAAAATAAATAAGACTAAAAATTGTGTATTTCTGGCTATGCAACAACACTATAAATAAATACCAACCATAAAAAAAAGTAAAACCCCAACCATTTTGAAATTATAAAGACATCTGGAAAATAACCTTAGGATCAAGGGAAAAGTCAAGTCTGAAAATAAAGAAATTTGAAAATAACAGTAATAGAAAAACTTCAAATAAAATTTATAACTTATTGCCAAACCTATCATTAGAGGAAAATAGAATTTGTAGTAACACTTAGGTTGTTAAAAGGTAACTTTAAAACAAGTCTAGAAATGGCAGAAGGGAAAAGTTAATAAAGTTATAAAACTAAGCCAGAAAAAAAAAAAAAACCAGACTTGATGCATATATCAAGGACTCTACTTTCAAAAGAAAAATAAACAGTAATCAGATAAAACTTAGTAGATAGATAAATCACGGAAGGTTAAGAGGCAGAGTATAAGAATGCCAGATTAGAATGGAGAATAAGATAATGACAGATTAGGCGCGCAACCAAGTTGCTGGCCACTGCCTCCAGTTGCCCTTCGGGCCCACCCAAATAGGCATAAAATCAACACGCCAGCGGACAGACTCCCCACCTCCGCTGTGCTCAGGTGCCTGTGGCCCTGCCCCAATGGGTGCAAAATCAACCATTGGGCACGTAGGAGACTGTGTGCAGACACCCCTGGCCTGCCCCAAGAGGCGCCAGACCAATGCACAGGCCACCTGCATAGGCGCTACTCGTGCCTGCCGAAGCAGGTGCAAGAACAGTGGAGGGCCGCAACTCACAGACACCCACAATCACCATGCATAGGTGTCTGTGGCCCTGCTCTAAGGGGCAAAAAACCAACTCCATGAGCATGGCAGCAGGCTTGAGGCTAGCGCACAGGCCACCGTGGACGCGCACATGCTTGCATGCGCACAAGTACCTGGCCAGCCCCAACAGGTGCCAAAGGAGTGCGCCCGTTACCACGTGCGGGTGTTACCCGGGCATGTGACCCAGCAGGCACAAGGCTAACATGACCAACACTGCACACAGGCGCACACTGCTGTCGCCACGATCAGGAATCTCTGGCCCGCTTCAATAGACAAGGTGTGGATCCAGAAAAAGAAGACTGCACACAAAGGCTGAACTGAGTAAAAACTTTCTTTTTAAAAATTTTTATTTCTATTTTATTTTAATTTTTAAAACATTTCTTATTTTTAATTTTAATATTAATTTTAATTTTAATTAAAAATATTTAAACTATCTCTTTAATTGTTTAATATCATCTCTCCCTCTAATCCTTCCTCTTTAATTTTTGTTTATTTGTATGTTTTGTTTAGCCTCCCCTTCACACTAAATATATAGCATATAACTACTACATAAATCTAATACTATACAATTCCAATTTATTACTATATTCTGGATTCTTCCCTCTCTCTCTTTTTTTATTATTAACATACAATGTAAATATTACTTACTGTCTTGCATTGTCTTGACACTCCTTGCTACTATTATTACTCTATCATCACCCTCTCAAAGATCATATTTTCTTTCATTAAAAACAACTCTTATCTATTCTTCCTATAGTATCCCTAACCTCTCTACATTTATACTAATACTGGCTCATTTGCTGCTGATAGTGGGATAGAGTGTGGGGGATATTTTTGAGGGTGTGAGTTTCTTGCCTGGACTGTGTGTTTATGTTTTTTACAGCATCTCCACAAAAAAACTCAAGACAAATTTGGCAGAGTGACTCTCAATCAACTATCCAGAAAGAAGGTCCCACCAAAGAGCATCTGAAATATAACCAGATAGCATAAACAAATGACATAAAGGGTAACCTAAGAACATAAGGCTCAGGATATCAAAGAGACTGCACCACTGAAACCCCCAGATCTCCTATAAAGAACCTCATACCTCAAAGGCAGGAAATCAAAGCAGACAAATGCAAAAAACAAAAACAAACAAGAAGAATTCAACATGGTGAGACATAGAAACAACCTCCCAATGAAAGGAAAAGAGGAATCCCCAGAAAGAGAGGTAGATGGAATAGACATAACCCAAATATCAAACATGGAATTCAAAATAATGGTGGTGAAGAAGCTCAATGTACTCGAAACTCCAAAAATAACTACAACAACCTGCAAGGAAATTACCAACAGCATCAAGAAAATTACAGGGAACTTACGGAGAACTACACCAGTATAAAAGAGGACATAGAAACTATTAACAAGAACCAGGAAGAAATGAAGAATGCAATCTCTGAACTGAAAAACACAGTAGAATCAGTCAAAAGCAGGCTAAATGAAGCAAAAGATCAGATTAGTGAGTTAGAGGACAATGTAGAAAAAAATTCCCAGACAATACAACAAAATGAAAAAAGATTGAAAAAGTATGAAGAAGGTCTAAGGGAATTACAGGACGACATGAGACAAAATAATATCTGTTTCATAGGAATAAAAGAAGGAGAAGAAGAAGAACAAGGGATAGAAAAACTGATAGGAAAAGTAATGACAGAAAATTTTCCTAAGCTGATGAAAGAAAAAGTCATGAAAACCCAAGAAGCTCAGAGAGTCTCAATGAAGAGGAACCCCAAAAGGCCCATTCCAAGGCACATCATAATTAAAATGGCCACATTCAAAGACAAAGAATCCTAAAAGCAGCCAAAAAAAAAAAAAAATGCAGCAAATAACATACAAGCGAGCTCCGATAATGTTATTTTTTTTAATGTTTTTTATTGATTATATTGTTACAACAATTCCAATTTTCTCCCCCTTGTTCCCCTCCCCCCAGCTCCCCCCTCCCCCAGCAATCCCCCCCAAGTCCATACTCCTGGTTCGTAAAAATTAACTATCCCCCCCCTCTCAAATATTAGGACCCTTTGTAATCTTGTAAAGGACAATGGGCGAAGGTCTCAAGCTCCTCTAGCTGCTTCAAGCTGGACATGGTCGTCGTCCTACCTACCCTTGGGTCCAGAAAACCCTAATAAGAGTGGGGGTGTGGAGGGGAGGGTGGCCTTCCCACATGGGGAAGGATCGTGCAGACTCCAGGTCAGTTGGCTGCCTCCGGTCAACGGCGTGCTTGGTTCAACAGGCTGGTGTCCTTGTTGTGTTCTGAGGGCAACAGATTTGGCGAAAAGGGTTAAAAGACATCATTCAATCCATAACTACTAGATGACAAAAGGCAGGGATTAATTTTTCAATGTTCCATATTAGGGAAAAAAAAAAAGTTTCTTTGTAAGAAGGTGTGCTAGGCACATCTCGCCTGTCCAAAACCCTTTTGCCCATTATACTTAGTTTGGGCTGAGGTAAATAGTTTAGGTTTTTCCCCCTTTCAGACCTCTGGGTCTTTTCTGTCCAAGCCATTAGGATAGAAAAGAGAAACCAGTTTTAAAGTGAAGCCCACAGACCACCCCATTCTTCCCCAACCCAGCCATTTGGTTCAGCCAAACCGTTGAGTCTCAGGAGGCAGCGCTGCAGAGAGGATTAAGTGAGGCTTATGCGTACAGATAATCACTCAGGTAATGCGATCATAGGCTTATGTCCTTTGAAAACAAAAAACACGTGTTAATTTATGTAACATAACCCGCAAACAAGTCTAAATCTGGAGAAGAAACTTTTAAGACGGTTAGTTGCCCTGTTTTATACTCTACTACTGATCATTGTGATTTTCCTTGAATAATAATTTTTCTCCCTAAGGTTACCCTCCTTGTCTTTAAAGGGACTACATTAAGTCCATTTTTAATTTATCCTGTTCGTTTGCATAAACATAACAAGAGCAGCAAATGATCACTTATGATCTTTAGTTCTGCTTTGCTGGAACTTACCCAAGGAATATTTGGGGTGACCTTCAGTCTGTTCTTCAGGGCACAGAAGCTGTGCCACATATCTGGCATTCATCCTTGCCTGTACACACCTGTTTTTTCCAAGTCTTTCTGGTCTTTCCTTGTGCCTTAAGGTCCCTTCTAGCCATCTTTCAGGAAAACAACCTTCGTTCCTTCCCTGGAAAGATTGCTGTGGACCGCACAACCAACCATGGTACCAGGCCTTTTATCTCACGGGCTTTTATTACCTTTGAAAGTCATTCCCAGTTCCTCAGGGCTTTCTGGTAACAATCTGAGCCCAAGTATGTTTCCTTTAGGCTTGACATTCCAGTCAAAGACTTGGTCAAAAAAAAAAAAAAAGAACCTCTGTTGACAACTGGTCTTATTAGTTCTATGCAAAGGAACTTATGTCATTACTTACTTGTTTAGAATGCCAAATTCTGGAGGGATCAAATAGGGAGAAAAATATACAACGTGAAGGAAAATCTTTGTCCTAATATTCACTGAACTGGCATTTCCATTCTTCATATTTTCATTTTTCCCCCACTAAAAAATTTTTGTTTGTTTTTCCATTACAGTTGTCTCACTTTTTTAGCCCTCTTGTTTCCCTGCACCCTGTCCCTCCCCTCCCCCACATTTAGTCCCCACTCAGTTGCACCTGTCTGTGGGTCATTCATATATATATATATTTTTTAACTTGACCCATCCCCTTACACCTTTCTTTTCCTCCCCCCCGCCCCCCTTGTTACTGTTAGTCTACTTCTTGTTTACATACCTCTGGTTCAATTTTGCTCATTTGTTTGTGTTGTTCATTAGTTTCCTGTAATAGGTGACAGCATAAGGTATTTTTCTTTTGTTGCCTGGCTTATTTCACTAAGCATAATTTTCTCTAGTTCCATCCATGTTGTTGCAAATGGTAGAAGTTCCTTCTTTCTTTCTGCTACATAGAATTCCATTGTGTAAATGTACCACAGTTTTTTGATCCACTCATCTACAGATGGGCACTTAGGTTGTTTCCAGCACTTAGCTATTGTAAATAGTGCTGCTATGAACATTGGAGTGCATAGGTTCTTTTGAATTGGTGTTTCGGGATTTTTTGGATATAATCCTAGCAATGGAATTGCTGGTTCAAAAGGCAGTTCCATTTTTAGTTTTTTAAGGAAATTCCAAACTGTTTTCCACAGTGGCTGCACCAATCTGCATTCCCACCAGCAATGCACCAGGGTTCCCGTTTCTCCGCATCCTCTCCAGCACAAGTTGTTTGTTGATTTGTTGATGATTGCCATTTTGACTGGTGTGAGGTGGTATCTCATTGTGGTTTTAATTTGCATCTCTCTGATGGCTAGTGATGTTGAGCATACTTTCATATGTCTATGGGCCCTCTGTATGTCTTCTTTGGAGAAGTGTTTGTTCAGGTCCATTGCCCATTTTTTAATTGGGTTGTCTGTCTTCTTGGTGTTGAGTCGTATGAGTTCTTTATATATTTTGGAGATCAATCCCTTGTCTGAGATGTCATTGGCGAATATATTTTCCCATATTTTTGGTTTCCTTTGCATCTTGCTGATGTTTTCTTTAGCTGAGCAGAAACTTTTTAGTTTGATGTAGTCCCATTTGTTTATTCTTTCCTTTATTTCCCTTGCCTTAGGAGATATATCAGTGAAAATGTTGCTACGTGGGATATCTGAAATTTTCCTGCCTATTTTTTCCTCTAGGACTTTTATGGTGTCACGGCTTACATTTAAGTCTTTGATCCATTTTGAGTTTATTCTGGTGTATGGTGTGAGCTGGTGGTCTAGTTTCATTTTTTTGCATGTCCCTGTCCAGTTCTCCCAACACCATTTGTTGAAGAGGCTCTTTTCATTCCATTTGATGTTCTTTCCCCCTTTGTCAAATATTAGTTGACCATATGAACCTGGGCTTATTTCTGGGCTCTCTATTCTGTTCCATTGATCTATATGTCTGTTTTTATGCCAGTACCAGACTGTTTTGATTACCGTGGCCTTGTAGTATAGTTTGATATCGGGTATTGTGATTCCTCCTACTGTGTTCTGCCTCAAAATTGTTGTGGCTATTCGGGCTCTTTTTTGGTTCCATATAAATTTTTGAAGTATTTGTTCTAGGTCTGTGAGATATGTTGCTGGTATTTTAATAGGGATTGCATTGAATCTATAAATTGCTTTGGGTAGTATGGACATTTTAATGATGTTGATTCTTCCCATCCATGAGCATGGTATACGCTTCCATTTATTTGTATCTTCTTTAATTTCTCTCTTCAGTGTTATGTAGTTTTCTGTGTACAGGTCTTTTACCTCTTTGGTTAAGTTTATTCCTAGGTATTTTATTTTTCTTGTTGCTATGGTAAATGGGATTTTTCTTTCAGTTTCTATCTCTGAGTTTTTATTGTTGGTGTATAAAAATGCCTTCGATTTCTTAATATTGACTTTGTATCCTGCTATTTTGCCGAATTCACTTATTAGATTGAGTAGTTTTTTTGTGGAGTCTAAAGGATTTTCTATGTACACTATCATGTCATCTGCAAATAATGCCAGTTTTACTTCCTCTTTTCCAATTTGGATGCCTTTTATTTCTCTTTCTTGTCTGATTGCGGTGGCTAGAACTTCCAAGACTATGTTGAATAGGAGTGGGGAGAGCGGACATCCTTGTCTTGTTCCTGATCTCAGGGGGAATGCTCTCAGTTTTTGCCCGTTGAGTATGATGTTGGCTTCAGGTTTCTCATATATGGCCTTTATTATGTTGAGGTATGCTCCCTCTATTCCCATTTTGCTGAGAGTTTTTATCATAAATGGGTGTTGTACTTTATCAAATGCTTTTTCCGCATCTATTGATATGATCATGTGGTTTTTGTCTTTCATTTTGTTTATGTGGTGTATCACGTTTATTGATTTGCGAATATTAAACCATCCTTGCATCCCTGGGATGAATCCTACTTGATCGTGGTGTATGATCTTTCTAATGTGTTGCTGGATCCGGTTTGCCAATATTTTGTTGAGGATTTTAGCATCTATGTTCATCAGCGATATTGGTCTGTAGTTTTCTTTCTTTGTTGTGTCTTGACCTGGTTTTGGAATTAGGGTTATACTGGCTTCATAGAACGAGTTTGGGAGTCTTCCCTCTTCTTGTATCTTTTGGAATAGTCTGAGGAGGATAGGAGTTAGTTCTTTCCTAAATGTTTTGTAGAATTCACTTGTGAAGCCATCTGGTCCTGGGCTTTTGTGTGCTGGGAGTTTTTTGATTACTGCTTCAATTTTGCTAGCTGTTATTGGTCTATTCAGACTTTCTGCTTCTTCTTTTTTTTTTTTTTTTTTTTCTAGCAATGGGGGAAAAATGGGACAACTGTAATTGAAAAACAATAAAAAACAAAACAAAACAAATATTTTCTCTCTAGGGGATACATCACCAGACAAGGGATGGCAAGTCTTGGCTCTTCTCCTGGATATCAACTGCAAAGGTTAGACATTCACCACTCTGCATTTCACTGAAATTCTGATAGCCATTGGTTTATCTTAAGTCGAAAAAGTCCACTATATCACCACTTAGGTTGATTCAAGTTCTATTTTTTTTTTTTTTACAGAAACTTATACTTCTGCATAATTGGCCTAAACTCACCTCAATAAAGTTTTAGAAATGCACTCTCATTCTATTTAAAAATTTAGTGAACAACTATGTTCATCTTTTTCACAGCTTTATGGTTTTACAGACTTAGATTTTTCTCTTCTTTCTGCCTTTTTCTATCTAAATTAAGAGTTTAAATCTGGTTATTATGTTCTTTGGTGGTTCCTCATTCTAGTTGTTACTTTGTGTTTTGGTTTTTCCCTGTTTCTATTAAGATTATCCTCAAACGGTAGCAGTTCGATTCCCAGTCAGGGCACAGGCCTGGGTTGTAGCCAGGTCCCCAGCTGGGGGAACGCGAAAGGCAACCACACATTAATGTTTCTCTTTGTCTCTTTCTCCCTCCCTTCCCCTTTCTCTACAAATAAAATCTTTTAAAAATATTGTCTCTGCAATTTTGTCATACTAACATTAACTGGCAAAAAAAGGAATACCACTCGTTAGCCCTAAGAACTAATGAGCTATGAGAGTATATTCAATTGAGATAATGGAATCAACATATATGTTTAAGCTGTTTTTACACATTTACATACACAAAAGAAACTATTAAATTTTAACTATAATGACATTTTAAGGAAGAATCTAATTGCAAAAAGATACTTTAAGTCAAAATTCCAAGATATCTTTCTGCAATTTATTCCCATTTATATGACTCCTAACTATCTAAAGTAACATAATGTTTTCTATGGGAATAGGAGTGTAATTTTTTTTTTAAGTGTATTTTATTGATTATATTGTTACAATAGTTCCAATTTTTTTTCCCCTTTGCTCCCCTCCGCCCAGCACCCCCCTTCCCCAAGAATCCCCTCTCCAAGTCCATGCCCATGGGTCGTACATACAAGCTCTCCCGCCTCACCCTTTCATATATTCTTCTTCTTCTTTTTTTAAAATTAATTAATTAATTAGTTAAATATTTTAACAATAAAAAGTAACAATTCCTCCCTCTCAGACTTAAGACCCTTTACAATCTTATAAAGGACAATGGATGAAGGTCTCGAGCTCCTCTAGCTGCTTCAAGCTGGACATGGTCGTCGTCCTACCTACCCGTGGGTCAAGAAATCCCTAATAAGAGTGGGGATGTGGAGGGGAGGGTGGCCTTCCCACAAGGGGAAGGATCGTGCAGACTCCAGGTTGGTTGGCTGTCTCTGGACAACGGCATGCTTGGTTTGACAGGCTGGCATCCTTGTTGTATTCTGGGGGCAACAGGGTTAAAGGACATCATTTAATCCGTAACCACTAGATGACAAAAGACAGGTATTAATTTTTCAATGTCCCACATTAGGGAAAAGAAGGGCTTCTTTGGAGGAAGGTGTGCCAGGTACATCTCACCTGTCCAAAACCCTTTTGCCCATTATACTTATTTTGGACTGAGGGAAATATTTTAGGTTTCCCCCATCTCAGGCCTCTGGGCTTTTTCTGTCCAAGCCATTAGGATAGAAAAGAGAAACCAGTTTTAAAGTGAAGCCCACAGACCACCCCGTTCTTCACCAACCCAGCCACTTAGTTCAGCCAAACCATTGAGTCTCAGGAGGCAGCAATGCAGACAGGATTAAGTGAGGCCTATGCATACAGATAATCACTCAGGTAATGAGATTGTAGGCTTATGCCCTTTGAAAACAGAAAACACATGTTAATTTATGTAACATAACCCACATACAAGTCTCTAAATCTGTAGGACTGTCTTATCGGAAGGAAAATCCTTGTCCTTCTAATATTCACTGAACTTGCATTTCTATTCTTTATATTTTTATTCCCCCCCCACTAAAAAATTTTCTGTTTGTTTGTTTTTCCACTACAGTTGTCTCACTTTTTTTCCCCCTCTTGCTTCCCTGCACCCTGCCCCCCCCCACAGTCAGTCCCCACCCAGTTGTCCATGTCCATGGGTCATTCATACATGTTCTTTGACTAGACCCTTCCCCTTCTTACCCCTTCTCTCCCTCCCATCTCCCCCTTTGTTACTGTTAGTTTATTCCTTGTTTACATACCTCTGGTTCAATTTTGCTCATTTGTTTGTGTTGTTCATTAGTTTCCTGTAACAGGTGACAGCATAAGGTAATTTTCTTTTGTTGCCTGGCTTATTTCGCTAAGCATAATTCTCTCTAGTTCCAATCATGTTGTTGCAAATGGTAGAAGTTCCTTCTTTCTTTCAGTACTTATTCATTGTCATTTTCCCCCTTTGTACTCGTGTTCCTCTCTGTCTCTCTGTTTCTTCATCTTCTTAAAGCAGACCCTTTAGCATCTCTTGCAATGCTGGTTTGGTGGAGATGTATTCTTTTAGCCTTCTTTTGTCTTGGAAACTCCTTATTTCACCTTCCATTTTGAATGAAAGCCTTGCTGGGTAGAGTATTCTTGGTTGTAGGCCTTTGTTTTTCATTGCTTGGAATATTTTTTGCCATTCCCTTCTGGCTTGTAGTGTTTCTGCTGAGAAATCTGATGATAGCCTTATTGGAGCTCCCTTGTATGTTATTAGTTGTTTCTCTCTTGCTGCTTTTAGGATTCTCTCTTTGTCTTTGAATGTTGCCATTTTAATTATGATGTGTCTTGAAGTGGGCCTGTTGGGGTTCATCTTCATTGGGACCCTCTGTGCTTCCTGGACTTGCGTGACTCTTTCTCTCGTCATGTTAGGAAAGTTTTCTGTCATTAGTTTTTCAAAGAGGTTTTCTATCCCTTGCTCTTCTTCTTCTCCTTCTGGAATTCCTATGATACGGATATTATTACGTTTCATGTTGTCCTGCAGCTGTCTTAGAACCTCTTCAGTCTTGTTCAGTCTTTTTTCATTTTGTTGCATTGTCTGGGAGTTTTTGTGTAGGTTGTCCTCCAGCTCGCTGATCCGATCTTCTGCTTCCTCTAGCCTGCTTTTAATTCCTTCTACTGTGTTCTTCAATTCAGAGATCGTATTTTTCATTTCCTCCTGGCTCTTATTGATAGCTTCTATGTCCTTTTTCATGCTCACGTAATTTTCTGTGAGTTCCTTGTAGTTTTTCTGGAGTTCTTTGAAGTTTCCGCTGAGCTCATTCAGCTTCTCCATAATCCATGTTTTGAATTCCATATCTGATAGTTCGCTCCCCTCTATTTCATTTAGCACTCTTTCTGGGGATTCTACCTTTCCTTTTGATGGGAGGTTGTTTCTCTGTCTCCCCATTTTTTTGACTCCTATTGTTTGTTGGTGCTTCTTGGAATGATCTGCACTTCCTGGATCTGCCTCTGGTGGCGTCAGATCATGTACCAGTCTGGCCCTAGGCAGCCTGTTGGAGACTTCCAGGGATCTACTGCTGTTGTCTGTCTTCTTTGATTGTTAATCTATTCAATCTGTGATTAGCTGTCAGGCTTAAGGACTGTGGGTGTGGCAGCTTAATTCCTGTAGGCAGGGCTTTTGCTTCCCCTCAGGCTGACGCCACTTGGAGGGGAATGGTCTACCCGCAGTACTGGGGATGAGTCAGCACTGGGACCCAGTCAGCTGCTCCTCCAGTTCTCCCCTCAAAGCCACCGTGCCACATTCTCCCCAAGTGTCTCCAGTCCTCTCTGCCTTCCCTCTGCTTGAGCCCAGGGTAAGTGGTGGCCAAAATATTTTCGTATGTGATCCACTTAAGAGCTCTTTTTCTCCTGCTGTTTCTCTCCAGCTAGCAAGAAAGCCTGTGGCTTTTCGTTTTTCACAGCTGATACTATTTTACTTTCCACTCTGTCGCTGTAGGCTGGGAAGCCCAGCTGGGGGTTTAGACCCTGCCCTTCTCAGGGGGAATCCCCGGCTGCTGAGCTGTTTCTCAGCCCCTTCAGCTGCCACCCGTGGGAGCCCAGCCAGCCCTTCCACGTCTCCGCACTCCCTACCGGTCACGTTGTGATGTAGCGGCCTTTTCTGTCTCTCCGTGGTTATAAGACTTCTCTCCAGCTGGTGTTCGGTTCGTTATTCCAGATGATTTCTCCAAAATTACATTGTAAATCCAGACTAGTTCTAGGAGGAAGTTAGTGTAGCTTCCACTTACTCCTCCGCCATCTTGTTTCTCCTCTGCTTCTTCTTGATTCAGTTTGGGCAGACTATAGTTTTCCAGGAATCTGTCCATTTCCTCTAGGTTGTCAAATTTCTTGCCATACAGTTGTTCGTAATAA
Source organism: Furipterus horrens (assembly GCF_987537825.1). Classification (NCBI taxonomy): domain Eukaryota; kingdom Metazoa; phylum Chordata; class Mammalia; order Chiroptera; family Furipteridae; genus Furipterus; species Furipterus horrens. Next base: position 53,587,220 of record NW_028327178.1, on the reverse strand, counting down.
TTTCTTATAATTCTTTGTATTTCTGTGGTATCAGTTGTGATTTCTCCTCTTTCATTTCTGATTTTATTTATTTGGGTTCTCTCTCTTTTTTTCTTGATGAGCCTGGCTAAAGGCTTGTCAATTTTGTTTATCTTTTCAAAGAACCAGCTCCTACTCTTGCTGATCTTTTGAATTGTTACTTTAGACTCTATGTCATTTAATTCTGCTCTGATCTTGATGATTTCCTTCCTTCTACTTGATCTGCGTTTTGCTTGTTGTTCTTCCTCTAGTTCTTGTAGCTGTAGGGTTAAATTTTTTATTAGAGATTCTTCTAGCTTTTTTAGGTAGGCTTGTATTGCTATGAACTTTCCTCTTAAGACTGCTTTCGCTGTATCCCATAGGTTTTGGGTTGTTGTGTGTTCATTATCATTGGTTTCCAGGAACTTTTTGATTTCTTCCTTGATGTCATTGTTAACCCATTCATTATTTAATAGCATGTTATTCATTCTCCAGGAGTTTGAATGTTTTTGAGTTTTTTCTTTGAGGTTGATTTCCAATTTTAAGGCATTGTGATC